>NW_019416314.1:802457-836207 GCF_000390285.2 Anoplophora glabripennis
TTAAATTTCTGAAATCTTCCCTTAACTTCTAGCCTCCCTAACTCTGTTAATTGTAATAGTACAAGAAAAAGTTAAGAGGCCATTTTTATGTAGAATTGTCTGCTTTACAACTTTCATGAAAAACTTTTTTTTCTAGCTCTTACCCTTTTTGAGTTATCTTGAAAAAGCCCTTTGTTTTATCTTTTTCCACCCTTGGCCGGGGGTTGAACAAAAAATTACTCTCACTTATTGTTATAATATACCTTAAACTAACTCATACCAAAAATTCAGCCAAGTTGGCAAAATTTCGATTTAAAGGCTTAGTTAATTGGACTATAATAAATTCAAACATTTTTAACTTCCAGTGTACCTATTGTGGGAAATTCAATTCTGGAACTTTTTCCTCTTCAATATTTTGCCAAAATGCATAGGTTCTAAGATATATGTAAAAAACTCAGATAAAACATTATTGCAGTTTTGAAAATGTTCCGGACCTCGCCCAGATCTAGGGATCTACACTTTTATTATGTGAGTTATACTGAAAGTAATCCAGAAAAAAATTGCTTGCTCCCTCTCACATCCACCTCAAAACAGATCCTTCCTGGTCTATTTGTCCTTTTCATCGTAACCTGATGTTATATTCTTGTATGTACATTTAATTACATCTTCTGTTGTATACTTGTAATCTATCTCTGTTATTTATATACTCTAGTGTAGTAATATTGTCCTGTAATTGGAGTAATCTGTTGACCAATGAAACTAAATAAATAAATAAGAATATAAAATGATATTTAGATATAAAGAACCTAGACAACCCGACCAATCGCGTCAAGTACTGTCTTAATGTGTTCGAGGAACCTCATCCGAGATAATATAAACGCGACACTGTCTCGCAAAATCCCGAAGACAAATGCCCGGCGCTTTCTTAGTGGACTAAGCGAGAGAGATGGATAGCGGGGAAGTTTCTCAACTAAATTATCTCGGGATTATTTAAATAGGGGCCTTCACCTAATAAACTTAAATCTAATTACTCGTGATGAATACAGGCGGCAATTTCTTAATTAGCCGTGGGCGGGATATCCACCGTTCCAAACAACGTCTTATTAGCGGATTAACGATATAAGCTTCTACATCTTTTCCAGATGTATTTCGGGAAAGCTCCATTTAATTTCAGAATGCACCGTTTCAATTTCATTTCAGTAAATTTACTTTCCTTATTTGTATTTCAATTTGTCAGTTCAGTTCTCGAAAATATTAATTAATTTTTAAAGTTCATCAATCCAATTTCAGAAAATTATTCGGGTGTGCCTCACGGATCAGTTTTGGGCCCAGTACTGTTTCTTCTATTCTAATTCCTTAGAAAATATAACTATCTTTGCAGGTAGCTTCAATTAATTTAATTGATTTGACAAATCCCCATTTATTCCCTGTTACTGTGGCATTCGCAGTGCTCTTATTACGGTGGTTTATTGTTTACATCAGTCTATTGCCTTTAACACTGTGGGATTAATGGATATTTTAATTCATGATAAAGCAAAACAAAATGCATCAGCGCAATATCGGTTCTAGACAGAAATACAGAAAGTTTTCTGGGTAGATATGTGCCAAATGCTACTACTTTTACTGCAATGCTTCGACGATTATGTCATAAAGAAAAATATGCATAAATAAATGCCAAAAGTTGCAACAGAAATTTGGCAACAGCGCACGAGTATGCTGAGTTTATTATTTGAAGTTGACAGTCATTGTCATGTATATAGGAATACATTTGGCTATGTGGTCGCTCGCACAGCTGATTGCTTTAACCTATAAAATGTCGGATAAAGAACAGAATCTGTAGAAAGGAAAATTTATGACCAAAAGAAAGTGTGAGTGCTTGAGATTTAAAACAAAAAATAAGTAAAGCGGAAAAAAGCCGTTGAAGAGAAGATTGTGGAGCCAGAACCTCCGCACACCGTTCGAGGATATCAACTAATCTAAAAATATAATTATTTAATTACAGAAATTCGCTATAACACTCAATCTCAAGCATAATATCCAATTTGGTATCATCATCATTTGGACCATTTGTGTCCGTGTGTTATCTCCATAACCAATCATCTGTAGATTTGTTATTTTGTGCATTTCTGTTAAATGAACCATTTTTCTGATATGCAGTTAACGAAATTCAAACGACTATAACATTGACAACTACTGTCATGCAAGCAGACAACACGTTGCTAAGGCCAGGCGTTTTAAACAAAAGTAAACAAAACTATTTATAGTATTTTTTTAATTTCAAATCAGTAAAAAGGAACGCTGAAGTGGTTTTGGCTTACTTTCTCATTATCAAGAGCTAAATGGGAAATAAGTATTGAGTGTGTTGTCGCGAATTTATGTAATCAAATAATTTTTTTTTAATGTCAATTTTTGCAGTAAATCTGAAAACACCTAGTATTTCCGAAACAGTTGAAGATAGGTATAGGACATTTTACATGAAATATGTCTAGAATTTTCTGAAGAATCCAAAAATTTAATAACATACAGGGTGTTGCATTTAAAATAAGAAAGTTTGTATTGACACTGTTACACGACACACTCTGTATAAAAAGTTTTAGTTGAAAAAAAATGCGCAACTAAAAATATCAATCGACGTGTCCGAGCGTTTTTTCGAACACATGTTTGATAATTTATTTCTCTGTGAAATGTGCGGNACTCGCTGGAACTTTGGGTTTGCTGGATCAGGATATAAGTTTGTCAAAGTTGGCACGACATTATTTTGGAGCAGTGCTAAATAATTATCGCCATTCAAATTGCCATTAATGGAAAAGGAACCTATGATATGATCTCCAACAATTCCTGCCCAACATTAACCTTTTCAGGATATTGCGTATGTTCTTCTGTAATCCAGTGAGGATTTTCATTAGACCAATAGCGGCAATTTTGACGATTAGCATGACCGTAAAGGGTAAAGATGCATGTTCTAATTGAATATTTTATTGTTATCTAACATTGCCATAATTTGTTTACAAAGATAAGTTCTCCTATCAAAATCGTCTTCCATGAGCTCCCGAGTTGGTTTCATTTTATAGGGATGCATTTTATTTTCTTTTAATATTCGAATAATCAATGAATGGCTAACATCGAACATTGGGGCTGCTTTTCGATTAGAGATATGTGGGTTTTCCTCAATCTCAAGCATAATATCCATCATTTATTGTATTGGCAGCTGCTTTGTTTATCTGCCTTACATGTCCAAGCTGGCGAAACTGCTTTTCTGTTTTACTAATTGTCCCCTGAGATATAGGCGGCAAATTTGGAAATCTTTCATGAAATAAGCGATCAACTTCCATTTGTGTCCGTGTGTTATCTCCATAACCAATCATTTGTAGAATTGTGCATTTCTGTTAAATAAACCATTTTTCTGATATGCAGTTAACGAAATTCAAACGACTATAACATTGACAACTACTGTCCTGCAAGCAGACAACACGTTGCTAAGGCCAGGCGTTTTAAACAAAAGTAAACAAAACTATTTATAGTATTTTTTTAATTTCATATCAGTAAAAAGGAACGCTGAAGTGGTTTTGGCTTACTTTCTCATTATCAAGAGCTACATGGGAAATAAGTATTGAGTGTGTTGTAGCGAATTTCTGTAATCAAATTATTTTTTTTTAATGTCAATTTTTGCAATAAATCTGAAAACACTTAATATTTCCGAAACAGTTGAAGATAGGTATAGGACATTTTACATGAAATATGTCTAGAATTTTCTGAAGAATCCAAAAATTTAATAACATACAGGGTGTTGCATTTAAAATAAGAAAGTTTGTATTGACACTGTTACACGACACACTCTGTATAAAAAGTTTTAGTTGAAAAAAAATGCGCAACTAAAAATATCAATCGACGTGTCCGAGCGTTTTTTCGAACACATGTTTGATAATTTATTTCTCTGTGATATGTGCGGTAACCTACTTTTTTCTTCCTCTCATCTATTAATTAATGATGTTTCAGGTAAATGTCTATATTTTTTTCGTCTTACCATTAAATTTGCATTTTTTTCACCCGTAATTCGATTGTAAAAGTCTGCATCATAGAATTTCCCATAAGAACCTTAATTAGATATTCAAATTTCTGGCATTAAATAAAAACAAAAACAATTCGATAAATAATTCGAGAAAAATTCACAAAATTTGATTTCGCATTGCAAAAATAATATATCTCAGTAATTGGCTGCATTTTTTCGTAGCACCCGATCTCCTTAATTCATTATTTTTTTAATCATATGCTTCTCAAGACGCTACAATGAAAAATTCTCTCATTTAAAGCATCCCACAGCGTTTTATAATTCCGGAAAAATGCGTCCTTATCTATTCCCAGCTTTAATTATAGCTGTACAGAGGAAGAGAAAGGAGCACAACGGGATTAAAGTGGACATGAAAAATGGATGCATGTAGTTCTGCTCCGGTCCCTAATTGAAAAATGTAGTTTTAAGTACGGCATAAACGCATACAGGTTCGCTTGTTTCTCGTACATCCGTATTAGCCGCTGCAGGAAAGGCAACCGTATAGCAACACTGTGTTCATCTCGTGAAAAATATATAATGCATGTTTTACAAGCTTTATTTTTTTTGTGGAGCACGCAATTTTGCCTTAATAAGAGGAACTTATAGCGCGGATTTCGTAATTTATGTAAATTTGTTTTTGCCTCGGCGCATTCGCCATTTCTTAGAACAGGAAAAAATTACAGCTTTTGTGGTTTTATGAGTTGTAAAGTATTTTTTTATTGCTATAATGTTCCTTGAAATTTTTACTTTAGTTTCCTATAGTTTTTTTTTTAAATATTTTTATGATTTGAGTCAAGATAGTACAGCGTAAAGCCATTGCCCACGTTTCGAGCTTTTATTAAACCTACCTCAGTAATTTTTAATTTATGTAACAAGCGTTCAAATAAAAACGTGGTCGAAGTTGGCTCTGACACATTGGACGTAGGGAGTAGCTTATAGCGACCAACTTAACCTCATTTATCAACTGTATAGCAGCTGTCAGTTTCAATAAAGTTAATGACTATATAACTTTATTTTAAAGAATAATCGTGATAACAATAACAAACAATTAAAGGAGCTGCGGAAAGTGTCCCCCTCCTTGTTATAACAATAAATTAAAGCAGCTGCTGAAAGTGTCCCCCTCCTTGTTCCAAGCACTTTTCACACCTGTTCCTCAAAGAATTAAAGACATTTTCTAAGATGCTCGGGGTATTGTTAATTTCACGAATCTTGTCTATAAGTCGAGCCTGCAGATGGTTTAAATCAGGAATAGGCAGTTCAAAAATAGTGTTTTTAAGGTAAGGCCACAAAAAGAAATCACACGGCGTAATATCACATGACCTCGGTGGAAATTCATGTTCAGCATTGAGACTTATTAGTCGATTTTGGAAAACTTCCCTCAACATATTCATCGTCTCGCCTGCCGTATGTGCCCTTGCGCCATCTTGTTGAAAGTAAAAGTTTGTAATTTCGTTTTCTTCCAGCTGGTTAACAAAAGGAGCGATAATTTCTTCTCTATACCTTTGCGCAGTAAGAGTACCATTAAAAAAAATAGGTCCATAAATCCTCCTTCGATTGAGAGCACACCAAACTCCAATTTTTTGAGCGTGTAGAGGGCCCTCGACAAAAAAGTTATCTGGTTTTTCAGAAGACCACATTCTCATATTCTGTGAGTTTACGTAACCACTTAAATGAAACCAGGCTTCATCAGAAAAAAAGGTGATATTATGAAGTTCACCGTAGTTGTTTAAAAACCATTCACAAAATACAGCCCGTCGCGGAAAATCAACTTCATGAAGTTCTTGCTGACAAGTTAAACGATAGGAGAACAAACGCAAATCTTTTTTTAACACTGTGTGGCAGGTACCGACTGATACTCCCACCATTTGTGATAAAACACGTACAGAAGTTCTTGGCGCATTTTCCATTATTTGTTGGACATTTTCTTTTAATTCTTCAGTCCGCTTTTTAGGTCGGCCGCTTCCTTCTTTTCTTGTTACACTGCCCGTTTCACGAAAAACATTAACACAACGCTGAACTGCACTTTGAAAAATTTTGTACTCAACAACGCCGGGAAATTGATTTTGAAATTCTATGAAACATTCCTCAATAGAATACTTCCATATTCCATCAATCTTGCGTCCATTTCTAAAGTAGGACTCTCTGATAAACACTTTTTGTTCTTGAAAAAACGCCATTTTAAACGCTTTTTAAAACGAAAATATTCAAATTGATAGCGGCGATATAGCGCTTTGACAGATGACGTTTAAGTTCATTTGTTATACGCTACGCCCTACGTCCAAATTTTCAGAACCAACTTGACCACGTTTTTATTTGAACGCTCGTTATATTGTAAAGTTCGAAACGTTACTTATACTCGATCATCCTCGAGAAAGAGTAATAGTGAATCCTACAAGTTGCGTTGATATATCTTTGAAAGTATCACTTATCTTAAAAAAATAATAAGAAAACATTCTTTGAAGGCCTGTAACTTTTTAAGTAACCTAACCAAGTGAAGGTGTAAAAAACACAGATGTAATAAAGAATATAGTAATTTTTTCGTGTGTATAGTGCACCTGAAGAACGTAAATCACATCAATTACATCTGCACGCAAATATCGCAAAATAATAGTGCAAAATTTTTGGGTAATGAGGCTTAACAGACTTTAGATTCAAATTCGACTCAACAAATTTATGAGAAAAACACTTGATACAATCTAGAATACCTCTTCCTAAATTTTCTCACTCTCATTAATATGATTTTTTGTAATTTTCAGCTATTTTTAGCGTTTTTTTTATAATAATAATTCTTTATTAAATAGAGTATCCTAATATTCACAAAACAATTTAAATTTAAATATAAATACAAACACAGTAAGAGGATAGCCAAACTAAGGATCAATTAACACATATTATTTACTCTTATGTATTTAACAAGCTCTCTTTTAAATGCATTAAGTGACTGGCATCTTTTAATTTTACTCGTATCATCAATAACCACTACATGCAAAAAGAGTATCATCTGCAAATAAATTAATAAATTCAGAATTAACAAATAGTGTAATATTTGTGCAGAACGAATTTTACCTAAACCAATAACTTCAAATGAAGATAATGTAATAAATGTGCTAGCCTATTTTTTTAATGTTCATCCAGAATCCTCAACTCGTGCCGCAGAGTATGATTTAGGCATTTCACGAGCGTCCATTCACAGGATGCTAAGAACTAATGATATGCATCCATACAAATTTAAGCTACTTTCTGCTCTTCATCCGGGTGACGCCGTGCAACATGTACAATTTTGTGAAACGATGTTAGTGCGATACCAAGAAGATCCACAATTTTTGCAATATATTATATGGACAGACGAGTCAAAATTTACGAGAGATGGTATTTTTAATAGACATAATACTCATTTGTGGTCATCCGAAAATCCTCATGTTATCCGGGAAAGAAATTTTCAAAACAAATTTAGCGTAAATATTATTTGTCTAATTAAAGGTAACCAAATTTCTTACCATATCTACGAAGAAAATTTAAATGCCGACAGATATCTTTATATGTTGCAAACGGTTGTGGATAAATGATATACCTTTAGACCAACTAAGGAAGTATTGGTATCATTTAGACGGGGCTCCACCTCACTGTCACAATCAAATCGATCAACAGCTGACTGAAATGTTTGAAGATTGATGGATGAGACGCCTAGGACCGTGGAATTGGCCAGTGAGATCTCCCGACCCTTAGATTTTTATGTTTGGGGAGTAATAAAGCAAAAAGTTACTTCAAATGAGGATTTGATTGCTCGAATACGAAGAGCGTTCCATGAATTGCCTGCAGCTGAAATAGCAAAAGCAGCGACTGATGGTGTTATCTCTAGAATCCACAAGTACTTAGCTGTTAATGGGGGTCATATTGAACACTTACAACTTTTTTAAGTCATTTTTTTATCTTAGTGCATTATTATTATCAACATACATAATTAAAATTGTGTATTACTATGTATGAAGTTGATTTTTTAGAATTCTTAACTTTATTCTGCTCATTTGTGGAAAATTGGGATATGTCTCATTGAAAACTGTAAATGTTCTGCTTAGAATGCCATTGCAACGTCTGCGTGAATAAATAATAATAAATTACTGGTGGACAGTTTAGTTGTTTGTTTTGAAGTTTTGCTAAATATTACACAGCTATCCTCGCGAGAATTACATGATTTTAGGTGATTACACAAAAGATAGTAGATAATTTAAAAACTAGAAGAGATAGGTATAGGGAACCCTGATACCATACCCGATAAAATTGTGTATCAGAATATAGAAAAACAAACAGGGTGTTCCATTTAAAAAAACGATTTATGAAGGTTTGAACTTAATTAAACTCGGCATTAAATTTCTAGCACCCTGTATGCGATTAAGCCACTTTGAAGGTATATATGGGACGCTTAGGGGTCTAGCTATCCCCCCTATAAATATTGTTGCTTTATCTTTCTTACATACACATGGTTTGAAGCTAGTCAGTGTTTCTTTCAATTTTTGTGAAAAAAATTAAATATTTCGAAAATAGTTAATTTTAGGAATAGGGAAACTTTATAAAAGTCCACCTAAAATAACACGTAGAATCCAAAATTGCAATAATATATAGGGTGTTCCATTTAAAATAAGCAAGTTGATGGCGACTTCCGGTATAACCGGAAGTGGTACGTGGACGCCATTATTTTAGTTGAGAAAGGCATGCCCGAAAACCCGGGAACCTAATTTTCAAAATTCAAATCGAAGTAGTCTCTGAAATAATTCTAATGGGCCGTCATCGTGAGACACCCTGTATATAAGAAACACACTTGATCAAAGTTAGAAAAAAATGTTTCGAATTTTTTTGCGCTCACTAACGTGATTTTTGGTGATTTTTCGCTATTTTTGGTGATTTTCCGCTACTATTTTGCGATTTTTGCAAAATCTGGGGGGATGTAGCTTAGAAGGCTTCAGATTTGGATTCAGCACATTAAAACACATAAGAAACCCACATGATTAAGTTTAGAACACATTTTTTCAGATTTTTTTCGACGAATTTTGCAAAATACTCAAAATTTGGGAGGTGTTTGAGCTAAATGGACTTCAAATTCTAATTCATCACATCAAAATATATAAAATCTACTCGGTCAAATCAAAGTACAGGTTTTAGACCAGTGCTTAAGCCTTCAAAAATGGTAAAAAGTGAAAAAAAATTATAGTAGGATGAAACCCATTGGAAAAGGAAGAAAATATAACAGAAATGAAAAGAAAAATAATTTACGGGCGATCTGAGGTCGGGAAGGGGAAGGGGGTGAGTTTTTAAGGGTAAAAAACGGTTTATCTTGATTTCCGGAAAAACTACAAGTCTTATGGAAAAAAGTTAAATGGCAAAGTTGTAGGTAATAAAAAGATCTACAACTTTTGTATTTACACTTTTTTCACATAACCTCAAAATTTATGTGAAAAATTCAAATAACCAAGTTTTTGGTTTTTTATTTTTATCTTTTACAAACAAATTTTTTTTTCACGAAATTTGGTGAAAACTTACCTATTTATGTCCCAAACACGCTGTAATTTTTTTGATTTGAAATATTTATTTTTTCACCTTATTTTTACTTAATATCGAAAAAGCACCCTAATTTTCAATCGAAAATTCTCACGTCAAAATATCTGCTTTTTTAAAAACGTCGGTGGGCTTTTTCTTCGTTGAAATCTCTACTTTCTGATGGTGTAAAAAAATATATACATTACTATGGTAAGTTTTCTCAGGAAATGCAAAGAAACGAACTAGAATCCGAAATTTTTTTTCTAATCATTATGTACAATTTTGAGCTATTTATTAAAATTTACACTTTAATTACTCGAAAAACGTAAGATTCCATGTTACATTGATAAACAAAAAAATTACAAGTCGAAATATACTATTATAATTAACAACCAAATAAGTTAATAAAGTTAATATTTAATAAGACATCTACAATATTTTGAGAAAGTTGTAGAATCTTCTTTCGTTTCTTTGCATTTCCTGAGAAAACTTACCATAGTAATGTATATTTTTTTTTACACCATCAGAAAGTAGAGATTTCAACGAAGAAAAAGCCCACCGACGTTTTTAAAAAAGCAGATATTTTGACGTGAGAATTTTCGATTGAAAATTAGGGTGCTTTTTCGATATTAAGTAAAAATAAGGTGAAAAAATAAATATTTCAAATCAAAAAAATTACAGCGTGTATGGGACATAAATAGGTAAGTTTTCACCAAATTTCGTGAAAAAAATTTTTTGTTTGTAAAAGATAAAAATAAAAAACCAAAAACTTGGTTATTTGAATTTTTCACATAAATTTTGAGGTTATGTGAAAAAAGTGTAAATACAAAAGTTGTAGATCTTTTTATTACCTACAACTTTGTCACTTAACTTTTTTCCATAAGACTTGTAGTTTTTCTGGAAATCAAGGGAAACCGTTTATTACCCTTAAAAACTCACCCCCTACCTCTTCCCGACCTCAGATCGCCCGTAAATTATTTTTCCTTTCATTTCTGTTATATTCTCTTTCTTTTCCAATGGGTTTCATCCTACTATCATTTTTTTGGTTTCAAAAATTATCGACCCTGGTCTATTTTTTTTATGTGCCGGTGTTATTTTTATAATCAAAGAACGGCATCGAACCGTTCTGTCGACGCAGGCACTTCAAACGCGGCGGTACGTCCTCGAAAGAGACGCAGACTCTCGAAGCATGTGTTAGTTACAAAGTATAGAACATCTCTCATAATTTATGACGATACAAAGCAATTAAGTTGAGACAAAGCATCTAGGAAGCCCTGACAGACAGGGGACGAGTGGCGGAGTGCGGCTTCCCCCAACTTAATGGATGTAGAAGTTGGCGTCTCGTGACAAATGAGAGTGTCGGTGACGTCATTAAATACAGGTCGTTAGCGGGCCGCAAGATGGACGCTATAATATACATCATCCTGCGGGGGACTTGCAGTTAGACGCAATATTGCCGGGCTTAAGGGATCGTCTGAGGACCATTTGCGACGCCGCGGCATGCTTGACTAACGTCGAGCTTAACAAGTCTGAACTGTACGTTGCTGAATACTCGAATTTGCAACGGGTCGTGTAGATATAATTAAACGTTAGTTTGGTAAAATTGCAGCACTAGATGTTACGTTAAATGAGGCCTAGACTGGAAGCAATATGCTCGCAACGTTTGTGAATATTTTTAACAATGTTTTGAATTATTAAGAATTGGATTTATTGAAATTCCGTTAGTTATATATAATGCAAATAAGAATTTTGTGTACTACTACTGGGCAAGGTTCCGGTTCTGGTTAATGAATACCAGGGTCGACGTTCAATCACACTCCTCGATGGGTCCGTAGAAGTCCAGCAACGAAGTTCGCCTTAGGTTGGGCCATATATTTAAGACGGAAAATTGCATGCGCTAGTATTTTTACTGTTTTTATTCGATTAATAATGGACAGAATAAACAATTCTAAAAATTTCAAAAGTCTTTAATTTAGCACTATAAAATTCAATACCATTTACCATTTTATAATCACGTAACTGTAAGTATAAAATTACATTAGCTAGTAGTTGTACACGGTGTCTCAAACTCGATAGTATGGGCCTACTGTGAGGATAAATAAAATTTGGGAAACGTGGTGTTAAACACCAGAAAAATTAGCGAAAATAAAAGAGAAAATAGAAAAAAGTTCTATCCGCGATATTATTGTAAAATTGTCTAAAGGAACATAATACAAGACATCTCTCATCTCGTGAGTCAAAAATGTTTATTAGCTAACTTTTCTATTTAAACAAATAAGTGAGGAAAACAGTTTTTTCACTTTGCAGGGAAAACCATCAATTTTAGCGAAAAGTGACTCTGAGACAGCTTGTAGGGAGTAAAATTATCTACAAAATGAGACTTGTTAAATTAAAATCGGTTAATAAACAAAAAAGTTATTGCAAAAACAACAAGAAAAGTGCCCATTTTTTAATTTGTTTATAACTATCGCATTTATTGTTAAAATTTTATAAAACCTATGACAAGTTGAGGGTTTTGTCATACTTTAAAAGTGCGCCAAAAGTGGGCGCTGTAAATGCAATACTTTTCGCACAATTCAATTTGTTTATAACGGAGACTCCAAAAGTTATGAACTTTAAGCCTCTGTACAGGCGTTAATTTTCAACCAAACATGATTCTGAAAGCGTCATTGTAATCTTAAAGACGTAATTAAGCGACCTATTACAAAATATCACCGTTTTTTGACATTGACATTCTCAAATTATGCATTAAAAAACCGTGCGTTTTTCGTTTATTAACAATTTGAATAAAATTGTTGCTATTTATGCTACCTCACCGAAAATAGATGCAATGGATAGCTGACAAAAAATACAGTTTTTTTTAAAAAGTACCCTCTACGACCAACAGGAGCCAAGATAAGAATTTATTTTTAAATCTTAGCGCAATTGTTTACAAACATTAAGACTTGAATTTTTCGCAAAATAAAGTTTACGACATTACGATTTCCCGTGAATTGCATTGAAACATGTGGAAAACTCACGAACCCTTTAAAGAGAAGGTACTCGCTAAGTAAACTGTCCGGCGGCCGGCGGAAAAATTTATTTTAAGTTTCAGTTTGTTGTAAACTAACATTTAAAAAGTAAATCAAAATAAACAGATTATGGTAATTAATTAAATAAATGTACAAACTCGAAATACTACAGTAGATACTGACATTGTCCCCCATTTCCTTCTATACTTTTATACTTTTCTTCTCTTTACTTGAAAATGGTACATGCTACCGAATTTCGACAAGTATACCTTTTTTTGTAGTAGAGTTTACAGAACCGTTTAGAAATGTAATAAATTTTGACTTTTAACATATTTTTTTTCGATTGTACCCCTCCAATTACCTGTATCGGCGACACTGCCTTTCAGAAAGAAACCGTTTGCACATTATTCTAACGCACAGTTGATGTTTACTTGTGTACAAATTTTGACATTTTTATCCTTAGCCGATTTAAAGATAATTAAGGAAAACCATTTGGAAAGTCTAAGAAAAAACTTTTCATGACCTACCCCTATTATTTTCCCATGAGGAACTTGCCACAAGTCGTTTTGAAATATGAACGGGACGCCCTGTATATGTTTTAAATATTTAACAAAGCGGCAAAGTGTAAAATTACATGCTAATCCAATTTCATCCGTACAAGCTAATTTTACATGAATTTGTATAAATAATAATCAATAATCCATAGAGAACTATTTTCAATTTGGTAATTTACATACGGCGCATCCTCTATTTATTACAATATGAGACGATTTTATTTAGTGAAATATTTATAAGATATAATATGAACTAAAAATAATACTGGAGTTATATTATTGTACTCCTAATATTTGTTCTTGATGTATTCAATTATTCTGAAAAAAAGGAACGTTTTGCTTTTGACATTATTAATAGCCAAGGGGCTAGTATTTGATCTATTTTGATGTACAGAAAAATTCCAAATATTATCTAGAATAAGAGTCAGAGTTTGCCTATTCCAAAAAAACATTGCTAAATTCAGAGGAACAACAACATACTAAAAGAACGAAAATGACCTAATTGAGCTATAAATTACGCTTCTATATCTCAGAATCTACACAGTAGAATGCTGTCGTATTTGGCTAAAAAGCAAGAGTTACGACGTAGTTTTTATATGTGCAAGATTTTGTCGATTGCATAGAAAATTTATAAAAGTATAAAAATAGGTATTTTAGTATTGATCATTGTTTATTTTAACAGCAAGTAGGTATCTCTAAAAAATTGTGTGCCCTTTCTAAACCTTAATTTAAACCCACGGTACGTGATAAGCTTTTTAAAATTTTCATAATTAACAATCCTGTCAATCGAAAACTACGAGATCGATCATTGCTAAATTTTTAGGGTAGAATGTTTTACTATTTGTTCACAAAGTTTCATCAATATTTATAAATATTTACTTATTTTAAAAATTGCTCCAAATATTCATATGATTTTCTTCTATTTTTCGTCCATTGTTAGTGCAAAATTCAACTTTTTTGATTCGCACGTCAAATAAACAAATAATAAAGAATGACTTTTATTTAGGGCTTACTTTCAAAGTTACAGGGAAAAATATGTCGAAAAACGGGTCATTTTTCGTTCTTTTTGTATGTTTGTTGTTCCCCTGAATTTAGCAACAGTTTTTTGGAATAGGCAAACTCGGATTCTTATTCTACATAATATTTGGAATTTTTCTGTACAACAAAATAAATGACTGCAAACACAAACGCCAAAGCCTACTTTTACTGCTCTCTCGCTTGGAATATATACCTACGACAAGTATATTATGTATTTATTATACAAATATCTACCTACTAGATTTTAACGTTATAGTCGCTCACTCGGTAATAATAAAAATACGCCCAGACACTTATTGTCTTCAGTCTGGTACACGTGGGAAGCCCCGATGTAATTATTACGTCTACCTTTATTATTACCGGGAATAATATTGCCTTTTTCAATTACTGGCACCTAATTTTCTTTACCTTCCAGTCCGACTTGCTCCACTTGAACTGTTCAGTCTACCTGCAAACAACCTCGAGGCGAAAGACGAGTGCAAAATTCAAAGACGAATTCTATTTTCTACGTAAATGAGTTATTTTTGCTGCGGGAAATCGAGCACTTAATACTTATTATATAATGTAAGAAAATACTTGTAACTGTTCTTTAAGGTGTCAACGATGTTATTTGAAAATAATTATTGGATTAGAAGAATTTTGTATAAGACTTTTTAATCTGTTGATTTTGTATACTGCTGTACCTTTGATATCAAAGTTGCCGCGCGCCATAGTGCGAAAAGGCTTATGGCGATGTTACGGTTTAAACGCTGAAATTTATTCATTCGTTTGAAAGTAACACAAAAACTAAACGAATAATCGAATTACTTACCAATAGACGATATACTCTACAAAAATTGTTCCAAGTTATCTCCATGTTCTAATAAATATGCTTCCAAACGACGGTCAAAATTAGTGTGCTTACATGATACAAGAACTCCCGGCATTTGTTGAATTTCATTAGCTGCAGCAAAAATACGCTGTTGAAGATTTGCTGCATCGACAATAGGCATTCAGTACACATTTTGATTGGTCCGGCACGTGCACAAGATGCACAGCGTCGGCTTACATTTATGGTTAATTTTCTTCTTTAATTTTATCTAAAACAGAAGTATTTAGACCATCAGTTACTCGTGCTCTCTATCGCCTATTTCAATGAAGGCACGTATTTCAGAAACACCCTGTATAATTTATTGTTTTTGCTTTCAGGTGAGTCAAGCTCTTGGTTGTCAACCTCTAAGGGTAGGAAGGAGGATTAAACACAAGTTAAAAGTATGTAGACAATTTTTTTTACAACTTGCAAGATTGCTTATTTCTGGAAAAACTATTTTTGTGATACAAATCCCAATATTTTTAGACAAAGAATTAAAAATGTTGACTTTTTTTTGGGGAATTTTTCTAAATAATATTGAATTTTTTTACTTAACGATTAAAAATTGGAAACTTTCTATATGTTTAAATCATCAATTCCGCCACGTGTTAAATACTAGATAGTTTAATTCGATTTTAATGTACTTTATTAGTGACTTTTGAGGCAAAGAAACCCGAAACATCCGCGGTTTCCGCTCGCATCTAATGCAGGTAAAGTTTCGAGTAACGTGAAAATTTAAATATCAAAGTAGACCTGCGAGACTGCCCCTTGCAAATATAAATCGCACTCGGTTTCAAACTTTTTTCATTTTAGTTGAGGTTTTCTAGGCTATTTGCATTTTTTTGTCGGGCTTACGGGATATGCAAAGCAACTGGGGGCTAATTGACGATTTAAATATGCAAAGCAAGACACACATTATGGTTTGTGGCTGTTAGTGTTGAGCAAAATGGGTGCCGTTCTATATCTTCGTGCGACAAATCTCAGCAAATTACGGTCGTACATCGGTAACAATTGATGAGTGTACAAGGTGTTACAAAAAATTAGGTCAAGACGTTAATCAGAGATGCCTTTGTTGTTATTTTTAATTTTTTATTAATACTGTAATAAAAATAAATAAGCAATAGAAATTTTACATCGATTTTTATCTTGTAGCGACATTGTTTTTGTGTAATTTTGGTAAAAAAAAATCGAGGAACAAGTATTAGTAGTCATTGGTTGTTGTAATTCAAAGGTATTCCCTTTTATTCTTGCAAAATTTTTACGTAGAGTTTGATTTGTATGATTCTACGACATCTTAAGGTTTTCCAATCTTAAAGAAAATGAATATTTTTTGCAATATTGAATTTAACAATTATTAACTTTATCTAACTTTACAGATTAGATTAATTTAAAATCAGAATCTTTAAATTAGTTTAATTCCAATATTGGAGCTTAAAAATTAAGACAAATATATGAAATCAGTGTTAAAAATACATACAAAGTAAAATGAAAATTTAAAATAAATAATTAACAATTATGCTTACTAATTGGTACTTGCATAAAATAAATACCGAAACATGTATTGAAAATTCAAAGTCCGGGTTAAAATTCAAATTATTTGCACCGTTTTAAAAGTTACAGGATGAAATCAGTAAGTAACTTGCTATATCTACGCCACTGAATAATTTTTTAGTCGTATGTTTTTATTAAAAAGTGCTCTTATTAACAAAATAATAATAATAATAATAATAATAATAATAATAATAATAATAATAATAAAAATAAAAAGTGTCGTTCGTTTCTGAGTTCTCGCCAAAAATATATTTTTATTATCTTCAGCACCGTACTTTGAACTGCTATATACGAGGTCGGTTCAGAAAATAAACGAACTTTATTTTTTAAACTTTATTATTAATTTTATACATTGTTGGTTCTTATCTCCTTCAACTTACCCCCCTCCCCTATTCACAGGTCATCAAACAAGGAACAAATTTTACTGCAACTCGATGCATGTTCAAATTTATAGTCAAAATTTCATGGGATGACCCTATTAACATGCTAACCTGTTCTGCACTTTCTCTGACAGTTAATCTGCGATTTGCACGTGCCAGATCTTTGATTTTTTGAAAGTGAAGTCGCAGGCCTTCCTGGTCGAGGATCATCTTCTAACATTGTATATGACCCAGAGTATCATCTCCGTAAGCTTGTTTTAAAAGTTGAAATGTTTCCGTGAAAATTTTCCCTAGTTTCACGCAAAATCTTACGTTCCCGAAACTCGCTCATTGCATAAATCGTCACTAACACTTGAACACGATGTCACTAAATATCTCCATTATTGCGTAATTCAAAAAGTTCGGTTATTTTCTGAAAAAACCTCGTATATATTGTTATAGGTAGAAATATTTATGTGTATGCGCCAATATTGTTATGAGTAGTAATATGTATGTGTATGTGATTTGTTTGTGTAATTAATATAATAATGATCCTGTTGTATATGTTTATGCTATAATTTAAGTTGTCAATTATACCCTGGCTAGCTTTCAAACCTTCTCAGTTATGAGTTTAAGTGAGGTTAAAACTGCAGAAAACCAAACAATACACCACACTAAACAAAAGATATTATTCCGAAATTAATTAATTTATTAGTTTATTATTAGTTTTATATAACAACCAATTATAACTGTGAAATGTCAGGCACAATTTCAGGAATATTTGGAATTATCTTATAGCACTTTTGTGGCACTTTGAGAATTTTTCATGTAGTGGTATTCAAATCGATTTGTTATAGTATACTGTTGGTTGCCTATACATAAGGCGATAAAATTTGATCTTAAAATTTCTTCCTCAATGTGTTACTATGCTTACTTTAATACTTAATATCTATCAAAATTTTAATATGGCCACAATTTTTTTTATAATTATTCGTATAATGAAGTTAAATTTATTTAATACTTATCAGGGATACTTTTTTTACACAAATATTCTTCTAAGTTTTACAACAATCATTTCAAACTTTTCTCTTTGCCGTGTCTTATTCAAGTAAAATTTTAATTTAACTTATAAATTGCTATCAGTAATTTAATTTCATCTCAATATTTAAATAATATCTACTTTAGGAACCCAAAATTAAAATTCGCATTCGAAAGTTTAGTAAATCGACGGTCACGTAGAGAAATTAGAAGTATTACATAAGGTCCGTTTATTTTGCGCCTAAACGCAGATTTGATAACGAAAGATAATAACGCCGGGGTTATATCCTCGACTCCTTCGGTTAAGCATGGCCTCCCATTAAAATAATTGGATTAGAGTCTACCGAACCATCCCTTATTTTTCCGAACTATTACCTCTTATGGGCCCATCGTCGAAAATCGCTGGCGCCGATCCACGGTATTAAAGAAGGCTGTGAGCCGCATCACAATTAGTTCATCATCTGTTCCCTTCGATCGCCACCTGAATTAATCGGGTCCCAGCAGTTATAAGGCAGAATATCAGAATCAGGATGTCGACAGCTGTTAAATCATTTTAAATTTTGCTAAGAGCACATTGTCTCACTGTATACAGGGTATTCCACCTCAGAGGGATTCGCCTGTAACTCTGTAACTGTAAAATTTATTTAAAAAAAAATGGTTTTCATAAAAGTTGCCTGGAATCATGTAAAGCCATGTAAAGAAAATATTTTTAGATTTACGGGGTTTCCAGTTACGAAAACGGTAAGTTTTAAACATCATGTACGTTTAATAAACTCTACCTAATATTAATCAAGGAATTCAAAAATGTAATAATATACAGGGTGTTCCATTTCAAATAACAAAGTTATGTAGCGCCCACCCTGTAAAGCTAAAGATATTTTTACATGGCCAAATGATTCCAGGCAACTTTTATTAAAACCATTTTTTTATACAGTTACAGAAGAAACCCTGTATATATTGTTATGGGTAGAAATATGTATGCGTATGCACCAATATTATTATGAGTAGTAATATGTATGTGTATGCGATTTGTTTGTATAATTAATATAATTAAGTTGTCAATTATACCCTGGCTAGCTTTCGACCCTTCTCAGTAGTGAGTTCAAGTGAGGTTAAAATTGTGCAGAAAACCAAACACACCGCACTAAACAAAAGATATTCAGAAATTAGTTTATTTATTAGTTTATTTTTTTATAACAATCAATAATAACTGTGAAATGTCAAGCACACTTTCAGGAATACTTGGAATTATCTTGTAGCACTTTTGTGACACCTTGAGAATTTTTCATATAGTGGTATTCAAATCGATTTATTATTGTGTACTGTTGGTTGTCTATACTTAAGGCGATAAAAATTGATCTTAAACTTTCTTTCTCAATGTGTTACTAAGCTTACTTTAATACTT
Source organism: Anoplophora glabripennis (assembly GCF_000390285.2). Lineage (NCBI taxonomy): Eukaryota > Metazoa > Arthropoda > Insecta > Coleoptera > Cerambycidae > Anoplophora > Anoplophora glabripennis. The sequence continues at coordinate 821,823 of NW_019416314.1, forward strand.
AATATATATCAAAATTTTAATATGGCCAAAGGACCCCGCACAAATCTTATGGAAATTGGGTCCCGGTCAAATTCGCTGAATATTTGATATGTGATAGAGTTCATCATACTGGTCAATTGTCTCAATGGCCACAAAGCTCAAAAATGGATAGTTTGGCCGGTACAGAGCTTTAAAGCACCGAATATCACCCACGGATTTATGTATATGCGCAGTGTGTATAGACTTTTGAAATAGCCTATTTCATTTTTTTTATTATCTAGGTTTATATTTTTGAGGTTGCTGAATTCAGATCTGTTGTTAGATTTTCAAAATTGACAGTTGGCAGCTGTCAAATAGCTGTCAATGTGCTATAATAAAGCCAAAAACTTGTTTTTTTATGTTTTATCTTTCTATTTTTTTAGTTCGATAAGTTCAAAGACGATATCNTAAGAGTACATTGTCTCACTGTATACAGGGTGTTCCACCTCAGAGGGATTCGCCTGTAACTCTGTAACTGTAAAATTTATTTAAAAAAAAATGGTTTTCATAAAAGTTGCCTGGAATCATGTAAAGCCATGTAAAGAAAATATTTTTAGATTTACAGGGTTTCCAGTTACGAAAACGGTAAGTTTTAAACATCATGTACGTTTAATAAACTCTACCTAATATTAATCAAGGAATTCAAAAATGCAATAATATACAGGGTGTTCCATTTCAAATAACAAAGTTATGTAGCGCCCACCCCAGGCAACTTTTATCAAAACCATTTTTTTTATAAATTTTACAGTTACACAGTTACAGAAGAATCCCGCTTAGATGGAAAACCCTGTATATATTGTTATGGGTAGAAATATGTATGCGTATACACCAATATTATTATGAGTAGTAAGTATGTATGTGTATGCGATTTGTTTGTATAATTAATATAATTAAGTTGTCAATTATACCCTGGCTAGCTTTCGACTTTCTCAGTAGTGAGTTCAAGTGAAGTTAAAATTGTGCAGAAAACCAAACAACACACCACACAAAAAAAAGATATTCAGAAATTAGTTTATTTATTAGTTTATTTTTTTATAATAATCAATAATAACTGTGAAATGTCAAGCACACTTTCAGGAATACTTGGAATTATCTTATAGCACTTTTGTGACACCTTGAGAATTTTTCATATAGTGGTATTCAAATCGATGTATTATTGTGTACTGTTGGTTGTCTGTACTTAAGGCGATAAAAATTGATCTTAAACTTTCTTTCTCAATGTGTTACTAGGCTTACTTTAATACTTAATATCTATCAAAATTTTAATATGGCCAAATTTATTATAATTGTTCGTATAGTGAAGTTAAATTTATTTAATATTCATCAGGGATGATGAATTTGTATTTATTTGAAATTTATTTTCAGGAAAGATTACTTTAAATTTTATTATTATTATTATTCCTATAGGTTTTATATGAATTTTGAGATTGTATTTATCAATCTCTTTTTTGCTAGCTAGCTTTATCTTATAAGATTTTGTAATTCTTTGTGCATAAAGTGACCTCTACGTATGTCTTGTTGATTTTTATTGTCGAACTGCTTGCCCTATTATACTAGGCCTGGATATTGTCCTGGAACCCTCGTCTTCCTGTAGTTAATGGATAGCCGGAACCTGCTGCTTACTTTATGCGTCTGGAATCTCGTCCTGGAGTCTTCGTTTTTCCTGAATTTGTTATATCTTTGGAACTACCGCTTACTGGTAACTATCCGGAATTTCGTCCTGGTCTGTCCTGGATATCGTATTGGAGTCCTTTTTTTAAGAGAATGGACTTTTGAATCCTTTTTTGGCCCAACATTAATTTTTCTTTATACTGAAANAAAAAACAAGTTTTTGGCTTTATTATAGCACATTGACAGCTATTTGACAGCTGCCAACTGTCAATTTTGAAAATCTAACAACAGATCTGAATTCAGCAACCTCAAAAATATAAACCTAGATAATAAAAAAAATGAAATAGGCTATTTCAAAAGTCTATACACACTGCGCATATACATAAATCCGTGGAGGATATTCGGAGCTTTAAAGCTCTGTACCGGCCAAACTATCCATTTTTGAGCTTTGTGGCCATTGAGACAATTGACCAGTATGATGAACTCTATCACATATCAAAAATTCAGCGAATTTGACCGGGACCCAATTTCCATAAGATTTGTGCAGGGTCCTTTATTATAATTGTTCGTATAGTGAAGTTAAATTTATTTAATATTCATCAGGGATGATGAATTTGTATTTATTTGAAATTTATTTTCAGGAAAGATTACTTTAAATTTTATTATTATTATTCCTATAGGTTTTATATGAATTTTGAGATTGTATTTATCAATCTCTTTTTTGCTAGCTAGCTTTATCTTATAAGATTTTGTAATTCTTTGTGCACAAAGTAACATCTACGTATGTCTTGTTGATTTTTATTGTCGAACTGCTTGCCCTATTATACTAGGCCTGGATATCGTCCTGGAATCCCCGTCTTCTCGACATTACTAGATAGCCGGAACCTGCTGCTTAGTTTTATGCGTCTGGAATCTCATCCAGAAGTCCTTTTTTTGAAGAGAATGGACTTTTGAATCCTTTTCTGGCCCAACTTTCATTTTTCTTTATACTGGTAGACTAAATTTAATTATCTCACTATTTTCCACTATAATTATTTCTATTTATATGGATTTTTCCCACTTTACTTCTATTCACAATACCTCTCTCTGATAAATTCTTTCGTAACTGGTCAATAATCTTCCAAATTTTTTTATTTTTCCTACTCTTGATTTTTGCTCCCTTATTAGGGTCTTTTCACATATATGTCTGTTCTTTTAAATTCCGTTTTCTTTTTCTACTTCACTTCACTTCAATTCACTTTATAATTTGCAATTTTACAATCATATTCCAGTTTATTTACAAAAATTTTAGCTTTCATTTGCTATATGTCACTTGCTGTTACTAATTAATTTTGATTATGTTTTTCCAATAATACCTTGGCATGTAGGCTATTTGACCAAAATGATAATGTTTTTTATACTTAAATCTTTGAAATATATTCTGCTCTAGTAATACGACTCTCCGATAACAATTCACAATAACCTATTTAATACTAACAAATTTTAACAATTACAACAATTATTTCAACCGTTTCTCTTCACCGTGTCTTATTCAAGTAAAATTTTAATTTAAACTTATAAATTGCTATCAATAATTTTATTTCATCTCAGTATATAATTATCTTCCTTATACAGTATCAAGGATAGTTTAATTAAAAAAAAAATGTTCTTTACCTAGTTCTGTGCATAAAGTACAAATAGTACAAGCGCTGTACACTACGCATTACTTATTATAGCTATTGTAATTAGAAAAAGATCGCAAATATAAACACATTTGATTAATTTGTTGTGTTATTTTTTTTTATTACAAGTAGTGTGCACAAAATATTGTTTCAACTTTTCGCAGTGCTTTGTCTGTATGAAACTATCAGTTTTCTCAGTAAGACCATACCAAACGTCAAAGACAATAGCTGAAACGATAATCCATAAAATCTTGTAACATATGACCGGAAAATGCATCCAAGTAACGATTCCTAAGGGTGTCGGAAGTTTTATGTGTGGCGACCGACGACAGCTTTGGGTTATAAAGTTTTTAAAACCAATCCCCAAGTCTCGTTTTACGTCTTTTTTAAATTAATTTTCTGCGCGCATTGAAATACAAGTACGTGATTCACGAGTTGCTTACGACATGTTTTCTATAACCAAAAATATTTGTTACCTACTGGTGCCCGGTTATAGCCCGTCATATTCTCTAACAATTTAAATATACAGGGTGTCTGCGAACGGTTGGGAAATCTCGAAGATGGAGATACTGGTGACCAAAATAAGTCGATTGAGCCAAATATGCCTTATGAAAACGTTGCTGGTTTCAAAGATACAGGGCGTTCAATGTTTGAATTTTATTTTGAAATTCCTCGATAATTTTCAAAACTGTCAGAGTATGAACAAAAAAATTGGCACTATTATGTTTTTTGACATGACAAATAAGAATTTTTAACTAATTTTGGCGTTGCTTGTACAGGGCGTTAGTTATGCCCTATTCCTTTGGTAAAAATCTTTGTTGCCTTTAGAATTACGGACATTGTGTATTTAAAATATGAAAGAACGTCCTTTGTTTCATAAAAAAGTTACCCTTATTCGATTTAGATATCTCCCTTGGTTATCGAGATATTTGCATATACAAGTTTCAATGCATTTCGTTTTTAAGCAACTTGATAAACTAATGCGACTTGACAACTAACTAGTGTATGAATCTTTCCTAGTTATTAAATGAACAGAAATTTAATACAGAAAAAAGTTATTTAGAGAAAACAGAAAAAATTGGAAGTTATAGCCGATTCAATTTCGAGCAGGCCGAAGCGGCCGCGCTCTCTGTTTCCCCCACCACCACCACCCGTACGATTTTATTGAATTTCTCGCTTGCATAAATAAAGAAAAGTATTGTAATCTTAGACCTGGTAAGTACTCGGAATACCAAAGGTATTTTTTGAAAAATTAGCCCGGATGTCCCAGTACATTTAGTGAAAATGGCTATAACTACGTAACTAATTGATCAATCGATCTGTTTTTTTTTAAGAAGCGTCTTTCCAAGAACTTTTAAAACCTGCCTTAAAAAATTTGATTTGATTGAATATTCACAAAGTTCTAATTGTTTATAAGTACAAAAATTCGACCAATGTTTAAACAAGTACCAGAGCTCTCCTAATTGACGGATTCGGATTTTACAAAAAAAGTTTGAAAGCTTGAGAGCCCTTCTATATGTGATTAAACTTTCAAGTATCTAAGGGTCTTGGTTTTTGCTATGCAAAATTTTGAAAATTTGCAATTTTTTTTAAAATCTGAATTGCAAAATTATTATTCAAAATCTATCGAACCGATTTTGCTGAAAATTGGTGTGATAATTCTACATAATATGAAGTTTTTTTGAGCCAAGTATAAAGGTCCTATTACCAATTTAAATACCCCAAAAAAATTCCTAAAAAGTATTGTTTTTAACCCCATTATAGTTTTAGAGAACAGAACGACATAAAACGCGAATTTTCTTTAGTTCCGTGTTGCCTAATTGAAACGTTTTTCCCGCTCCCCGCAGCTCCATCCTCGGAGGATTGTTGGCAACCCGACGGACAATTAGCTCATTCCAGGTGCGCGTGCCTTTTATTTTTCCATTATTGTTTTCCGGTTAGCCGGCGTATATCCACACGTACCGTAATTAAATTTCAGTTGATGCAGTGTTTGCATAGCTCGTTCCTCATCGGAATGTTCCAGTGACAGCGGGGCCTTGCCGCAGTTAAAATAATATTAATAAAACCGGGCACAATACACAAGCGTGTGACAAAATGAGCGCGAGTACCCTGAATGTAGATAGAGCGATTTCGACTCATTCCTTTTCTTCATTGAGAAAATTGGGAAAAGTGGTTCCGGTTAAAAAGCTTTTGAATGTTGTATTAATTGAGGTAAAAATGAAGAGTTCCTATGCTTTCGCCTCATACAGGATGTTGAAAATAAAAAAAAAACGGACGGTGAAAGAAATTGAGATTATTACTAGGCTTAGTGCTTCGCGGAGTTCAACAGGACCGTAGTTAGATTACGAATGAAAATATTAATATGTTTACAGAAAATATGTCGCAACATAGTACTATTACCAAAGAGCGAGGCTGAGTAGAGGATAAAATACCTATAAAAATTTAAGTGACACCACTTACCCGATAAACCTTAGTGTTCAGACAAGGCTTCCGTGGCATATTGGAAGCAGTTAAAACATATTACTACGTGGTTTTCTAAGTTTTCTTTAGTAAAACGGCGACGTTTATCACTTAATATTAACTTGTGTAGGGAAAATGACCCTTCAACTCTGCTGTTGACAATGGACAGTATGAGAAATTGTTGAGGCATGAACTATATATTAATATACAGAGTGTTGCGTGTATAATCTATAAAAATTAAACTACAGCCTTCTAACGACATTTGTAATAGAAAAGTTTTATACGAAAAAGTTCTATTATTGCGTTTTTTTCTTAAAGTTCAATTATGGATCAAAATATTTTCTCTGGAACGGTCCTGTCCATGTGCTGTATACCAGCCGGGTCCAACCCCTCGCTGAGGAAACTTTTCATTCAAAAGTGTCGCTACTTCTCGAGTACTGTGTGGAGGAGCCCCATCTTGAAGATGAAACATGCTAAAATCCAGGCAACCGGTTCTCCAAAAAGTCAGCATATGTTGGTCTATTTAGTCGTCCTTCAAAGAAATAGGGACCCACAAGTACATCGCCTATTATGCCAGCCCAAACATTTACCGAGAACCCATGTTGAAAATGATTTTACCGATGTTAAAAATTAGTTTCCCTAATCGCGTGAGGATTTTCATCGGCCCATATGTGCATATTATGGAAACTCACTTCATCACGGTAATTGTCGCCTCATCTGTTACACAATCATAATGAGGAAAGTCCACTTGATTGGCACATTGCCGTAAAAACCATCTGCAAAAACACATTCGTTGATCACAATCCGAGGGTAAAATCTGTTGAACTGGTTGCAGATGATAGGGGTGCAATAGCTGGCGGCTTAAGATGCGATGCGAGATGAGGTTCCTACTTGCTGTGCGAGTCGTCGAGTACTAATTGTGGGGTCTTTATCAAGATTTTTCAACACTGCACCTTCAACATTAAGGTTCACTTGCTGACCACGTCCTTCTCCTCGAGGAATACCACTTCCCGTATCTCGCAGCCGCTGAACGCATTGTAGAATTGTATTTGCACATGGTGGGTGATGTTGTGGCCATCGTTCCCAGTGCAACCTAGTCGCCGCGAGCGCATTGTCTAAGTCTGCACCATATACTAACACCATATCGACACGTTCGGAAATAGTAAATGCATTGTTTTCTCGGTTTATTCTAAAACTAGTTTGTGCACAGACTAAAAAATTAAGCAAAGTAGGAAATAAGAATCTCGTGTTTAATGTAATCGGCACGCAATTCTTATTTTTTACTTCTTTATAGAAATTACACTGTCACTATAGTGAAATTACAAAATAAAAACTTTTGTCTGGAATCTTTCACTTTTTAACACTGATGGGTCGATGGACGATGCTTAATATTTAATAATTAAGTGAATAATGAATTCAATAGAAATACAAAATCAGCTGACTGCACAAATTTTTGAACAATGTAACCTAACCTTCTTTTAGTATTATTAGTATTAGATTATACCGACTTAAATTATAAGGTTGCATCTCGGGTCGCATAAAAACACTTTCAAGGTTTTTAATAAATAACACAGAGTCGGTCTTCATTTTCGTTTAATAAATGAACTTTAATTTACAAAAAAAAAAACGCGAATATAGAACTTTTTCGTATAAGACTTTTCTATTGCAAATATCATCAGGAAGCTGTAGTTTAATTTTTATAGATTATACACGTCACCCCCTGTATTTGCTTGTAACTTCTGCTATATACCAGATAAAGCTTGACATGTTTTCCAAAATGATGTATCCTGATTTTTTTTCAACACTGGATTTTTTCTCTTATCGTACTACTGACTGAGCTTATATTATTGGCATCATATAGGTATATTTTTTTGTACATCATTATATCAAATTGTTCATTTAGGGATAGTCCATGTGATTCCAATTTACGGAATTACGGAACTTGGCGTTCTCTAGTTTGTTTATTGAAATATTGCTTGAAAGAAAGGCGTCTGCAAGTTCATAGAAAAATACAGAGTCTTCAGCGCTGGGCGAGGCATGGCTCTTCAAATAGCTTGTCACTTTAGTTTTATAGCAAGAATTTATAATGCGTTTACACACAATACAAAACGGGTCATTTCCTTTAATACGTATGTCCCTGGTAATCTTCGAGATCACTGTCAAACCACATTTGAAATAATTCCCTTCCATTTCTTTTCTCTTTTGGCATTTTACATTACTTTTCCCCCCAACTAATAGTTGTTAATATAAATTAAAAAATAGTTATTTAAATACACAAGGCGAATACAATTTACAGCAGACGTAAAAAAGAAAGGTATCGACGCGTCACCAACTATTACAAGGTTTCTTAAATAACTGAACAGTTCAAAACGCGAGTCAGTTGTGAAGGCCACCGACCCCCGCGCCGGCCCTGTTAGTCTGCACGTGCACTAAGCTTAATTATTACATACATATATCTCAGGTTTTGTTCTAATTATGTTGCGGCCTTTTTTTATTCTCTGTTGTTGAACTTGTAAGCTTTCAACTGGTTCTACATCCAACAAACTTTTGAGATAACCCCAGTTCCAGCATATTCAGGTCTGATCAGTTAAGTGGCCATTGAAGTCATTCACGTTTAACATTCAGTTACACGCTTTCGAGTTACCAGCACCTTTTACCAATATTGAATTGATTTTACAACGGGTTTACAGGATATAAACTAGTTTTTAAGAAAACTTAGGCTATTAAATTTTTGTCTTCTCGGATTTTTTACACTTTATTATACTTCTATACTTTTTTAACACGCTGTATACTCTCATACAAGTAAGTTATCTTCTCGCTATACACTTAAGAGATAACGGAGACCGTTTATTAAGATAACACCATCAAGAATGAACCGCCGAGCGGCAGACACTTATAATCCACCGCCGACTTGATGGTCCTTTTCCAAGGCGGCGCCTACCGAGTGAAATTATAATATAACCTGCCATGTTACTAGCGAACGTTTAATTCACTTGTAAGAGCGTGTAATATTCCCGAGCAGATGCATTATCCTTGTGGTACGTAGCGAGCCAAGACGCAGTATGGGGACTCGGCGATGTCTAAATTAATGCACAAATTGTGTTCTGAAAATTGGAGGACGCTCAGACGGCTATCCCGTTTTGCATTTATGGCAGAGCGATGCGATGTGTCACACGCGTATTGCCGTTTTCTTCGTTGGGCGATGTACTATGTAAAGAAAAAGATACTTTTTATTTGAGTAAATGGAGTAAATAGGAAAGTAATATTTTTGGTTCGTGTCGTGAGGAGTGGGGTCGGTTTGAAGAGGCGAACGCACGGTTGTCGATGTGATCTTAGCGAAAGGTATTCGAGTATGTTCTTCATGACCTACTGTCAAAAAAGTTGTTGCGCTGTACGGTAAAGGTCTTACCTTTAATATCGCTGCATCCGAATCAAAGTAAAAATTCCTATATCAGTTCATGTTTTGACCATAACATCGATATGAGTAGTCAATGTTTGGAAAAACATTGAAATTAATGGTTCTATTATTACCATAATAGGGGTCCGCCTAGCCGGGTGTCTTGGCCGGTGGATTTCGATCTGCCGAGGCAAGCATCACGGACGCAGGCTGGGATTTGGATGGGTGACCTAAGGCAGGCTCGGGGACGTGGCTGTGGCAGCCTACCAGAGACCTGGGTCGCCCAACATTTGCCGCATGCGTGTGGTCCCCGATAAATGGTAATGAGAACAGAGCAAAGAAAATCTCTGTAACTCAAGACCATGTTGTGATACATAAACTGTACGAGACTTTGCCACCAAGCCACCCGTGTAGTAAATAGGATGGTTTGAAGAAAGGTACTCGAGTAATGAAGGAGGGTGTACAAGGGGACTAATAAGGCCTAAGTGCCGCGGTGGAAAAACAATTCCACCACCCTCCGACATACATACATACATACATACATACATACATACATTCATACATACATACATACATATTACCATAATAGACTACAGGCCCATCGGAAGTTTTCAAGGGGTCATTTGACCCAGCATGGATTACTTATAAATCAATACTACCACATATAACAATAACTTTAGAAACTATACCGTCAATTCTTGTTGGTACAGGTGAGTACATAGGTAAGCTAAATCTGTCCACCAAAACATTCGGCAAAAGATTTTTGTACGGCATTTCTAAAGTATATACCTAGGTTATACAAAAAAAATGAACCTCGACCTAATGCCCTACAAAAATAGCAGTACCGGAAGCCAGGAAAATTTTTGATTTTCCGAAAATTTTGGCCCTGGTTTTGGTGATTTATTACAGTACAGCATTTATACTGCAAGTTTCGGATTGATACGTAGATAACTTTTTAAGCGACGCCGTACGTATTTGCTGATACAGGGGTTAGGAATACAGGATGCAACCCTCTATTTGTAAGTAGCGTATGGGGCGATTTGAACCAACATCAAATTCACAAATTTTAGTTCTATTTTATAAAATAATGACATCTTTGGCCATGCCGTACATTTTTTATGAAACATGTGCTTACTATAGCAAAATTAATTTCCCTTTGAAAAGTAGGATTTCATTGTGAAAAATTTTTGTACGGCATTAATATATTTTGTTAATACTGACAACAATAATCAACAAAAACAAAATGCCGTACAAAAAATTGTTCTAAATGGCTTGTAATATATTTTTGCAAATAAGTAGGTATTACTTGCAAGAATTGATTCTATTTTTACTACTATTTTCTTCTTGGTGCAAATTATTTACGCCCTTTCTACAATACGACTTATCATATACAGTGCTTTCGAAAAGTAACGAATAAATTCATTATTTTTTAAATTGAGAAGTTTTCGAAAAAATCCCCTGGCATCTCCCCATTATGCAACACCTGTCCGTGCTTATTTAGATGAGCTGTTCCCGAATCGGTGGATATGGAGAAGGGGGCCGATTGAGTGGCCAGCCAGATCGCCTGATTTGACACCCCTAGATTATTTCTTGTGAGGATACTTAAAAAGCAAAGTATACGTTACTAGACCGGTTAATTTAGAAAATTTAAAAGCAAGAATTCGTCACGAGATACATCGTATACCTCCTGATGTTATTGATAATGTCCAAAAAGAATTTATTAATCGTCTTGGCTACTGTCAGGCAGCCAACGGTGCACAATTTGAACATTTAATTTAGTCGATTTTTACATAATCATTATCATTTTCAGTATTGTGAAAATTAAATTTTAAAATCTTCAAACATTATTTTCTTGAAATTTTTGTTATGTAACACCATAATTTTTCATGATCTTGTATGTAGAATGACACGCTCTTTCAAATGGCATGGTCAAAATTGGGGGTTTGCTATTTAAAAAAATTGTCGATGACGTCATATCTCGAACAGCGATGACGTCACAAATATGGGTCGTATGTCAAAAAGTGCCTTTTTTAAAAACAAAATCGACGTGCCAGGGGATTTTTTCTAAAACTTCTCAATTTAAAAAAATAATGAATTTATTCGTTACTTTTCGAAAGCACTGTAGAAATATTTTTCAGTAATGCCGTACATATTTTGTCGATACAGAAGTGAGAAACCCCGGATGCAAACCCCTATTCTGACTCTTATGGTTTCGATCATTGAAAAATGGTCGGCATTGTTGCTAAAGCATTATTTAAGAAGTAAAATAATTTTTAAGTAATATGCTGTTAAAAAACCATAGGTCGATATAAAATTATTAATTTTATAAATTTAAAATATTAATATTCTTTTTTCACAAGTACATAAGTAAAATTTTTTCAAAATCCAAAAAATTATAAAAAAATCAATAAAAAAATCTGCATTCGAATATATTTTTTTTAAATTTGGAATTATTTTTATTTTAAAATTAAAATTACCGCTTTGGGATTCTAGCTGGCCATCGAAACATCTTCTTTCTCTGTCTCATTGTTTTTTTATTTTTTTTTACTTATGAAAAGTCAATTACAGACATAATATTTTGAATATAGCATTTTTAGTTTATAACAAGGAATTTTCAAAATACATATTGTAAATTTTCACAATTTATTTATTTGTTTTTTAATTCGCATTTTTAATTTGTACCATTAATTATAACCGGCCATGATTTGGTACCATAGTTTTTTTATTATATTTTATCAAAAAAGTGGTTGCCGTACAGGAATTAATGATCTTATCGAAAAAAAAATAACACAATTCTAAAATACAAGTAATTGATTGAAAAAATTTTGCATTAACCATAATTTTCAGACGGCATAGTTGCTAAGAATGATTTGGAGAGTTAAATAATCATGTGGAATCGATGCCGTACATTTTTCAATGACTTGAAACAATGGGGGCTAAAATAGAGGATTGTGCCCTGCATTTCTAACCCCTGTATCAGCAGATAAACTTGCAGTATAAATGATGTACTGTAATAAATCACCAAAACCCGGGCCAAAATTTTCGGAAAATGAAAAATTTTCCTGGCTTCCGGTATTGCTATTTTTGTACTGCATTAGGCCGAGGTTCATTTTTTTTGTATATCCTATATAATTTAGAAATGCCGTACAAAAATGTTTTGCCGAAAACCACCCTCCCTTGGTGGACAGGTTTAGCTTACCTGTGTCCTCGCCTGTACCAACAAGAATTTATGGCATAGTTTCTAAAGTTATTGTTATATGTGGTAGTATTGATTTATAAGTAATTCATGTTGGGTCAAATGACCCCTTGAAAATTTCCGATGTGCTTGTAGTCTATAATAACCCCATAACATATAACCCCATAACCAGAAACTCACAATCACTGACTACACAGGTCAACATTTAGTTTGAAGAAAAAAACACCGGACTCTACCTAGATACCCAAGGGTTTTTGGGGTCACTGGTCCCTTTATTTTATATTTTACACACCTGGCCAGGGGTTGAAAAAAAAATTACTGACACTTATTTGTATTTGTACTTCAAACTAACTTATATAAAAAATTCAGGCAAAGTGACTGATTGGGCTATAAAATCCCATTCAAAAAGTTCGGTTATTTTTTGAACAGACCCCGTATACTGTACACTTCCCTCTATACTGGGCGAGCTTCTGACACATATATTTGATTGTTACATGCAGCAGCTGATAGTAATACCTATTTCATAGAGCGCGCTCAATAAAATGCAACTTTTAATAGGCAATTATGTCAGTTGTGGCCAACTATTACAATCCTAGAGTCTAAGTGAAACTTTTTAACATACAATTTGAGTTTGCCGAGGCACCAATTCAACTTTATCCGCAACCAATTTTCCAGCTGCAAGACTTTTTACAGAACACCATTAAATTTTATCGAGACCGGTTGTTAATACAACTCGGTACAACATTGTAACGCCTTTATATACATTCGTATAAACTTAATTGCTTCGAATGAAATTGAAGAAATGCTGAACACGTCTCGCTCTCCACCCAAATTAACTTGTTACAATTCCATGAAATCTTGTCGTTGCTGTAAAGTCGATACGTTGCGCGTATAATGTCCTGGATGTTTTCGAAAGGAAGGAAATAATAAAACCTTACATAGGATAATGGATGTACCCATATTCGTGTTTTTGAATGGGCTCTGCATGTTGAATCGATTCAGGGAGGATGCGACTTCTTTTTATAGCTCGGTAAATTGTGTCTTTATTTGATAGGGGGTCTTTCAGAAGAAAACAATTATCAAAACTGTGTATGTAATAAGATTTATTGCGCCAAATAATGGAAAACGTATTTTTTTCGAAAACGATTTTCGATAAATTTTCAGTTCACAAAGTGAGTTTTTTTATTTTTTTACTTTTTTGACCCTAAATTGTGAAAATCTTTATTTATTATTAACAAAGAAAATTTAAAATAATTTTTTATTAAGTAAAGAACCAATTTGTTGTAAAAATAAGTAGTATAGCAGTGGGGCTTTGAACTCACTTCAAGGTCACTCCAGGCTACCACCAGGCTGCCGCCATCCGGAGCTGGCACCAGGTCTCCAGCAGCAGCTCCAAGGTCACGCTGAAGAAGTGTCAGTGGGGTGCGGGGGTGGGGGATCTGGATTGCAGAAGAAGAAGCCGGGGTCCGTCATCGGCAATGACCAGGAGGTCTGCATCGAGGAGCGTGACGTCAGAGGCGACACCAGGTGCGTGCATGAGCAGCGGCGGGGGGCAGCGGGGTGCAGGTGCGGAATGCAGAAGAAGAAGCCGGGGTCCGTCATCGGCAATGACCACCAGGAGGTCGGCATCGAGGAGCGTGACGTCAGAGGCGGCAGCAGGTGCATGCATGAGCAGCGGCGGGTGGGCAGCGGGGGGCAGGCGCCTGGGGCGGCAGCGGGGTGCCGGCGTGTGGGGTAGCAGCGCGATGCCGGCTTCCGACAGCGGGATGCCCGCGTCATAGGGGGCAGCAGGTGGCCGTATACGGCCTACGATGCTGGAAACCGGCAGCGGGCTGCGGGGGGCGGCGGCGGCACCGGTGACGGCCTCTTGGTATAAATCTTTTTGTTATAAGGTAGAAAATATAAGAAACGAGCGCGCGCGCGTGGGTTTAAGATAACAACATGATGATGTAACTTTCCTGGAATATGGCCACAGCTGTGTATGACTAATACCAGATAAGATGTTTTAATATAAACAAAAGCGGAGGCTTCAGATAAAAATC
>NW_019416314.1:836656-843625 GCF_000390285.2 Anoplophora glabripennis
AATTCTTCAGTCCGCTTTTTAGGTCGGCCGCTTCCTTCTTTTCTTGTTACACTGCCCGTTTCACGAAAAACATTAACACAACGCTGAACTGCACTTTGAAAAATTTTGTACTCAACAACGCCGGGAAATTGATTTTGAAATTCTATGAAACATTCCTCAATAGAATACTTCCATATTCCATCAATCTTGCGTCCATTTCTAAAGTAGGACTCTATGATAAACACTTTTTGTTCTTGAGAAAACACCATTTTAAACGCTTATAGTCATTAACGTTATTGAAACTGACAGCTGCTATACAGCTCGTTGAGAAATGAGGTTAAGTTGGTCGCTATAAGCTACTCCCTACGTCCAATGTGTCAGAGCCAACTTCGACCACGTTTTTATTTGAACGCTCGTTATTTTAGCTGGTCACAGAACTGCATTATATTGCAACAGAAAAAGCTGAAGTGGTTGAATAGATAAGCTCCCTGCACGACACTTGCGTAAACATTGTTAGCAGACGAGAATTGCGAGTGGAGAGCTTTTTATTTTGCCGGTGTAGCAAGATTCCATTTTCAATTTTCCAAGTCTTTAGTGTACGTACAAGGCTAACGACAATCCTCTTACCGAGTCCGACGTCTGGAATCCTCTACAAAGGAGATTTCGCTGTTTTCCGCGCCGGGGAAATTATATTAGGGCAGGTTAGATGGATCATTTCGTTGTAAAATACCATCGGATAATGGATTCCCGATTCTCTTCCCAATTCATAATTTACGACAATATGTACCAAATAAGAAATGTAGACCGCTAAGGCCTCTCGGGGTCTTTTATCCCTCTTTTCGACGCTTAGAAGCTCATCGGTAATGAAATATCGAGTTCTGATGCGCGTCCTATTTGGAAAGGAAACGAAAATTATTGCTGATTCAAGGTACAAGCACATATCTAACCCATATGCGACACTTAGAGAGATGGAGCTACTTTGTGCAACACGAATGGAGATACATCCAAGTTAAAGGGACTTAACGGATGCGTATGTCCCAACAGAACAGCTGTGTGACAACGTAAGATGATATTTCCAGATTTTTTTCAAAGTCATAATTGGTGAAGATTTTGAAGGGGAAGTGGGTGTTCTTCCCAACTTCTACGCCACTGGAAAAAGTACGGTTTTGAGACGCCCATTTGAACCGCCAATGTTTTCTATACAGAAAAAGAACTCTTGGTCATAAGCTCTAAAGTTGACCGTTTTCGAGAAAAATCTACTTTTATGTTGAAAAACATGGTCAATTTTTTTAAATAAAATTTTTTTACTAATTAAACAAAATTTATTTAATCGTTAGAACAAGTAACAAAACCAAACGTTAACTTCATAGTTGCTAAATTTAAAAAAAAACAAATCGTACACAGTTAAATTAAATGTTGGAAATGTCCTCCGTTAGCTTCAATGCACGCAGCAATTTTTCGACGCATTGACTGTCTAACACGCAAGAAAATTTCCGGAGTTTTCCGAATTATGTCGCAAGATGCAACAATGCGTCTCTTAATTGATCAACATTTTCAACTGGAGTAGCCTAGACTAGGGTTTTGAGATGGCCCCAAAAGAAAAAATCTAAACAATTAAGTTCGGGAGATCGCGGGGGCCAAGGGTGGGGACCTCCTCGACTGATCCAACGGTCTTGGTATTCGTCGTCCAAGTATTGGCGAGCAACCAAACTAAAGTGGGCCGGAGCTCCATCATGCATAAAGTACATGTTTTGTCTTACTTGAAGCGGTACATCTTCCAGCAGTTCCGACAGTACTTCTTCTAGAAATTGTCGATAATCTGCACCGTTTAATCTGTTCGGTAAAAAATGTGGGCCTATCAAATGATCACCGACGATGCCAGCCCAAACATTCACGGAAAATTGTTGCTGATGATTGCCTTCTGCAATTTCATGTGGATTTTCTTCAGCCCATATGTGGTTATTGTGAAAATTGAAAATACCATCTCTCGAGAAAGATGCTTCATCGGTAAACATAACTTCGGCTCCAAACTGAGGATTTTGAGCTATTTTGTCTTGCATCCATCTACAAAAAGCCAATCTTGGCGGAAAATCTCTTGGCAATAAGGCTTGTACTCTTTGGATATGGTAGGGATACAAAAGTTGTCTTTTCAAAATTCTCCAAACCGTCGAGTGAGGTATGTTTAAGTTGTGAGCAATTTTTCTGGTACTTGTGATCGGATTTTCTTCAATTTCGTTGAGGACAGCCTCTTCTACTTGGGCATTTGCAGCTTCCATAGGCCGCCCATTATCAGCAGTATTCTTTTTAAAACTTCCATTTTCCCATAGTCGTTGGTGAATGCGTTGAAACAAGTTATGATGTGGTACTTGGCGATCACGATGTCTTTCTTGATACAACCGCCTTGCTTCTGCCGAATTACCGCTCGCCATTCCGTAAAGGTAATGCATTTCGCACATTTCAGCGTTTGTGTAATTCATTTTTACTTTTGTAATACAAATTGACTTTTCGCAGGTACAAACTAATTGTTATTTTGACAGGAGGTAGCTTTTGTTTTAAAATTTAAAGCCTACTTGATAAAAAAAATTATAATACATTTAGTAAAATAAAAATTTTATTTCAAAAAATTGACCATGTTTTTCAACATAAAAGTAGATTTTTCTCGAAAACGGTCAACTTTAGAGCTTATGACCAAGAGTACTTTTTTTGTGTAGAAAACATTGGCGGTTCAAATGGGCGTCTCAAAACCGTACTTTTTCCAGTGGCGTAGAAGTTGGGGAGAAAAACACCCACTTCCCCTTCAAAATCTTCACCAATTATGACTTTGAAAAAAATTTTTTCTCGCACAGAACATAGCTTATTATGAGTAGTAAATGCTTACAAAAGCTGTTTTCTGTACGATAAACGGTTCCGGAGATATTCGCAAAAAACGAATTTTTTTTTACAATTTCAACACCCTGTATCTCGAAAATTGTGCATTTTAGAGGGTAAGTTAATACAAACTTTATTTCAAATTTTTGGACGAGCTATCACATCCTGAAGTCCTGCGCATATATTATGAAACACCCTGTATAATGATTAAGGTAATATCTCTTTATCTTTTACATGTTGTTAGGTACATAGTGACTTTGAATAATGTTAGGTTGCATTGACAATGGGGGTTTCCGGTGCCTGTCAATGCTGCGAATTGACAAATTTGAAAATTAGTAACGTACAGGACGTTGGCAGTTGCTTCATTCCTGAATATCGCAAATCCAGAAGCATATACTGGCCATTGTATGAGGCCCACTTCAATAATTTTATTGGCTAATAAAAGTGCTGATCTTATAACCATCAAACGGCATGGTGGATGGAAAAGCTCCTCTGTAGTAGAAAGTTATGTTGAGGAGTCTCTGTAAAATAAAATAAAATAAAAATTAAAAATTAAAAAAATCTAACAAACTTGATATTGCAAGAAAAATCGAAGGAAAATATGTTCCTTACAAGAAGTGACATCCGTAACTTGTGCAAATTCTTCACATACTTCGGCAGATCTTATGCGGGCCGAAAATGATGGCAACAATGCTACGAGTGTTGTTATTAACGGAAAGGAAGTTAAATGTGATAAAACAAACAACAAAATGTCTGTTACTATAAATGTAAATGTTAATGTTAATAAATAAATTAATTAAATTTTATAGGTTTATTATTTTTTCATTATTCTGTTAGTGTAATAAAGTTACTTTATTCCACTAGTGGTTAAAGTATTACTTTAGACGATTCATATGTGTGAAAGTCCGATTAAAAGGTGATTGTGGATAAAAATATTTAAACAAATGCAGTTCTTATACTTTTAGTTTTAAGTTTTAAACACAAACATCTGCTGTTTGTGTGATCATGTTTGTTCACAAATACAGGCAAGGCACATTTAGAGTATTGTAGTTCTAATTTTGTATTATNGATTAAAAGGTGATTGTGGATAAAAATATTTAAACAAATGCAGTTCTTATACTTTTAGTTTTAAGTTTTAAACACAAACATCTGCTGTTTGTGTGATCATGTTTGTTCACAAATACAGGCAAGGCACATTTAGAGTATTGTAGTTCTAATTTTGTATTTTGTATGAATGCATCAACCTCTTCAATTAAATAAAGTTTCTTGATCAGTGAGTGATATTCTTAAGAAAATTCGGGATCCAACGTAATCATAATATGCTGTCAAAAGATTTTCGGGAAGTTGCACTCATCTTGAGAAATTGAATCTTCCACCGTCTCTTATTTCTCCCTTTTATTTATTTAGTTATTTATTTGAAAATATTGTAAAAGTTTATACCCAATTACGACCAGGAGAGTGCAGATGGAAAATATTATAACATGCTAAATTAAAAAAAAAACAGCAAAGAGACAAAACAATCTAACAGAAAAAAAATGTTTAAGACCAACTAAAAATGATAATGTCGTTGCAATACTTATTATGAATTCTAGACATAAAATGTAACGAAGAATTTTGTAACTCGTTTGTTCGCGTTTTCTTCAGATGAAATGTTCGCGATTGTCGCGAATTTTCCCGTAAACGATGAACAATTTTGTTTAGAAAAATCTGGGAAAAATATTCGGTAAAGCACTAAGTGAAGAAATAGAAAATTTGAATCGTGCATCCCACTAAAATTTAGAGGGAAGTCCTGGAATCAAATTTGGCCATATCTTTTTCAAAAAACCATACGTTGCATTGAAACTTGGTACAATTAAAGCTGTGTTGTGTATATAAAATATACAAAAAATTTGCTTTTTGTTAACTATACATCACATACATGTTAAATGACCTAGTAGCTAAACATTTTTCATTGAATGCTTTGAATTTCAGTAGACGTTTGTGACCCAGGAAGTAATACAACTGTTTGATGTTTTATGGTCGTTTGAATTCATTGATGTTTGACAAAGTTCGCTTTTATGAAAAAAAAAATAAATGAAAATTAAAATCCATCTGTGAATCGTATTTAAATAATTCTATTTTCGATGTATTTCAACTTGTCATGTATCAAATGTAAAGCATATTTTTATATTCAAAATATTTCAAATCACAGACTTGTATTCTTTGATTGACAATAATTCTTTTTAATAGGCCTTTTTAGATTTTATTCATACAATTTCGTAGTTAAAAAGGACAATAAAACCGATTTATTTTAATTCAGATTAATAAAAAGTTATTAAATGAAAATGAAATGACAGAACTGTACATTTTTTAAACGAGAGTGTGGCATTTATGTGACAAGATTTATAAATGTCTTCTTTTATTGAACGACATTCTGAGGAAATAAGTTTATTAAAAGTCAAACCACAGTACACAATTCCCCGCAGTTTTCTTAATTGTTGATCTTATCCATGCCCTTAATTTCTCCTAGGAACAATAACTTGCGTTTCCAGAACTATACGTTATTTAAAAACATTCTCTTTTCAAACAATTTGAATTCAAGGAAATTACGCTCACGCTATTAATCGAAAACTAGGAATAAATATACAGCGATAAAGGAAACGGAAATTAAATGAAACATTTTTCTACCACGTCTCGATTTGTTGAAGAGATACGAGGTTGTTTATTTTCGGGCTGTAACTTTTTTTGTTGTAATATATTTTTATTTGTTTATTTATTAATTTACGTTTGCGATAATTCAAGAATTTTAACACCCAGTATCTATTATCGGGACTAAATTAGTTACCACCGGACGACATTAATTATACTTGTTCGTTATTAACAGCACATATTTTAAAAATTAAATTTAAAATTTAAAACGAGTTTTAAAATAACTAAAAACCCTTTCACAAAGTGACAGGAGTGAAGTATATCACTTCAACTTTTTGTGTATCTTTTCCGAGAGTTTATTAATCTCTAAGCTGGGTCCGAAGGGCAACATCTTGAGATGGGATTGGGCCTAAATAAATATATGTATGTTGTGCCACTGCCCGTCCTAAGAGGCTTAAAATTGTGTGGCACAGCGAAGTTAAAAGTGATGTATAAATATTTTATATACCCTTTTCGAAAATATATAAATTTTTGTGCCTCATAAATAGAGAAACCAAGTCCCCTAAGGAACCTTTTTATTATTCAGCGTGTTATAAAATTTAATGTGCTACAAGATTAGGTCTCCCATATGGCGAAAAGCAAGATTGCAATTGCAAATTCTAGAGAGAATGTAGGTGTAATAGTTATAATAATTATTATTAAAGACTTGCAGGTAAATTTTCACTCAGGTCTTTGGATTCACCTTTTTTTACCAATACAAATTGTACGAATACCGTTGTACTTTTGNGCAGGTATTACATCAGGGTACGGTTATACTTATCAAAAATTTACCTTAACATGAAATATTTTTTTGTAGTAATATAAATATAATAATAATAATAATAATAATATATATTAATCCTTTGAGACATAAAAATGTATAGGACATGTCAATATACAGAGACAAACACAAGACTAGTATTTATACACATAACACATAATTACAAATTGTCTTTCAAATATTCATCAGTGAATAACATCTGACGAGTAGCGTTTCTTTAATTAATATAATAATAAGGCAAATGTAGCATATTATAATCAAACTTATATTTTCTTGAATGAAATGTGTAGCAGGTCACAGAATGGTGTAGGTGGGAAGTAGCACGATAAATGGAGCCACTTACGCTCTGTGTATACACATATCCTTGTGAGTAACGACACTGAAGCAGCTAGATCGTTCTAACGACATAATGATGAGGACCGTCAATAAGTCCCAAACCAATTTAATCATGATTAAAATGGAAAAAAAAACAATTTTCGAAATTATTTTTTACAGAAGAAAAAGGGTAGTTTTGAAATAACTGGTTTTTAAGTGATTATAGACTGCACAAATATGAATTACAAATTTGTCTTAAAAAACTATGAATCGGGATCGAAATCTGTTTTGGGTCAACTTTAATTTTAATTTAATTAAAAGTTGATGAACAGAAGCATAGGACAGAAAAGCCGAATCGT
>NW_019416315.1:0-96886 GCF_000390285.2 Anoplophora glabripennis
TTTGAGAATATATATTTTTTTTTTTTTTGATAGAGCGTTCCTTTATTCTGTTGTAACGTGTGATGGTAATAGTTAAAATAACTAGGACGATTTCACAGAGTCTAACGACACTTAGAGTGTACGACAATTCAATAAACAAATAAATCTAAATAAAAAATTCGACAAATTTGGAATATTCGTATTTAAAAAATGAAGTTGATGATAGTCCTGGAAAGTCGAAACATGACATATAAAAATTGATTATGTCATTCGATAGAGGACAAAAAATTGTCATGAGAAAGTGTTCTTTTTTCAATATCACCCCAAGCAAGGCAGAAATGAAACAAAAACGGATTTTCAAAATTTCGTTTTTTTTTAATATTTCAAAAACCAATCATGGTTACAACTTTTTTGTGTTACACTTTATGCGACTTTTGACTGAATATTTTTGTTCTCCTAACCTTTTGACATAAAAAAGGCATACTTTATTTGTTTCGATAAATCTAACCGTTTTCGAGAAAAACGCTAAAATAACATTGCTTGCATGTGATGAATACGAAATCATTTTAATTTATTTTCTACATTAAACATAGCATGCTTTGGAAACAAGCGCTTAGTTGCCTTGGAAACAAGTTTGTGGAGAATTAGTTTTGACAGATAGTAATTTTTGTGAAAATTTGTTGTTACGCTGATGGTGGTTAATGATAAATAATAAAAAAATAACGTCCTCAACAAATAAAGAATGGTTTACTAACAAAATGATAAGGTTAAAATACATAAGTTACTAGAACAATACAATTACAAATTAAACATTCAAATCAAAAGTTCAAAGTGACGTCTTTAGCAACAACTCTTTCTCTCAGTTCATCGACGCTATTCACAGGTGTCCTATATATAAGCGTCTTCAGATAGCCCCAAAAAAAGAAATCGATTGGGTTTAAGTCGGGGGATCTAGGGGCCCACTGTACAAAACCACCGCGTCCTATCCACCTTTCAGAAAAAGTTTCATTTAAGTATTCTCTGGCCGCTAAACTAAAATGCGATGGCGCGCCATCTTGAACAGCCACATTGCATTTCTTAATCCGAGTTTTACATCTTCCAATAGAATAGTGGTTTCTTAAAAAATCCAAGTAAACTTCACCATTAAATTTTTGTGGAAAGAAATGTGGCCCAATTAAGTAGTCCCCTGCAATACCGGCCCACACGTTGACGGAAAACTTATTTTGATAACCATGCTCTATTGATAAATTAGGATACTCATCAGACCAATATTGCTCATTGTGGAGGTTTATTAAGCCATCATGGCCAAATCCAGCTTCGTCCGTGAAAAGGATATTACGAACAAAATTTTGGTCACCATTATGAAGTATTCTAATTGGATTGCAGAAATTCACACGAGCAGCAGGATCTACGGCAGATAAGGCTTGCACCTTTTGGTAGTGGTACGGATGAAGGTTTTGTTCGCGTATAGATTCATGTACGGAGCTCTTTGGAATGCTCTCCTGAATAGCAATTTTTCTAATACTTACATTGGGATTATTCTTTACCGAATTCAAAATAAGAGCTTCTACTTCTGCTGTTCTAATATTCCGTTGTCGACCTACATAAAAAATTCTAGTTTTGAACGATCCAAATTCTCCCAGTCTTCGATGAATAGTACTGAACATTCGCGATTGGGGTAGGTTTCTATTTGGAAATGCTTCGCGATACAAACGTCGTGCTGCAAGAGCATTGCCAGCAGCTAAACCGTAATAATAATGCATGTCCCGCAACTCCACGTTAGAGTAATCGTCGTTCATTACTATTATTATATTTATGATAACAATTACTACAAAAGAACTTATTACTATCTGTCAAAACTAATTCTCCACAAACTTGTTTCCAAGACAACTAAGCGCTTGTTTCCGAAGCATGCTATGTTTAATGTAGAAAATAAATTAAAATGATTTCGTATTCATCACATGCAAGCAATGTGATTTTAGCGTTTTTCTCGAAAACGGTTAGATTTATCGAAACAAATAAAGTATGCCTTTTTTATGTCAAAAGGTTAGGAGAACAAAAATATTCAGTCAAAAGTCGCATAAAGTGTAGCGCAAAAAAGTTGGAACCATTCAAATCAAAATAAAGGCTCGTATGTGGCGGCCTCTACAAACTACGAAAAAACGGTGGGCAAATTTATAATCCTCATCCCGAAAAATCCCCATATAAGAAATTTCGTCAAAATATTATGAGTGTGGCAAAAGGTATTGCAAAAAAACTGCAAATAAAATTTAAATTTAACACCCTGTAACTCCGTTAATAATCAGTTTTGGAAAAAAAGTTATAGAAAGAGGTAGCATTTATTTTCGGTCTAGAATTATCCCCTGAATGTTTTGCTCATCATTTCCGGACACCCTGTATATTGAGTTCACAAGAAAATTTTCTAAAACTTTAGTTTTTACCATTTTTTATATGGAAGGTCAAAAAAGATATTGTTATGCGAATATACATACATACATATCTGCACGCTGTCATAGCATTCATTCAGGTACGGATACAGATAGTTATAGAGTTATAGGAAATACGGGGATTTTGCACTGTTTGATCAGTGGGCCGATCAATCGGTAAACCATCGAATCGCGACTAAAAGAAATGCGGCGGAATTGAAATTTCTACTTTCGAAAAACGTCGTTATTAAAATTTCTCGAGCCGGGACATACACAATAGCCGACAAAAATAGCGAATCGCTCCGGTTTCCGGTTATGCAAATCCAAAGAAATGCAGCGGATTGTTATCCAAACCCCCGCCGAAAAAAAATTAAGGAAATTAGGTAACTCGCCGTCGGCAAAAAGTTAATTTAAATTTGTGGGACAAACCCGGTGGTTGGCGAAACGCCAGAAAAAAATGAAGTAAAAATATTGCGTCAGCGTTCAATTGGGTCTGTCGGAGAAGTTGGCTGGGCGCGAAAAAAAAACAGGTGACTATCGACGCGAAAACGGAGAAGCGGCCATGCGCGACCGACAATTACAATTAAATGTATATTTTACTCCGCTGCATTCTGCGATTTGTTGCTCAAATATTTATTTACTTTCACTTCGTACGGTGGCTGGCAAGTCTCAGGCGGCCGTTCAAGGTTCTCCAGCGCCTGATCTGATTTTGCACGACCAAGATGCAACTTGTCTCCGTACCCGCGTTTAAAATTGTTTCCGATAAATTTCCGTTTGTATTTCAGAAAGTGTAAGAGCTGTGGGAGAACTGAGGCCTTTTTCTTGTTCCTTGTTCCCGATTTCAGACATTCGAAGAATAATTTTTTTTAACAGACACTTCGTTTAATTTTGAATAAAATCTCAGAAGTAACTGAAAAAACGAAAATTTTGACTGTTGAAAATTAATTCACAGCCCTTTTTGAATTTATTGTTATAAGTTAGGCTATCAGAGAGAGCCGCAATTCAATGGCGTGCCAAGCGGGTCAATCGAGACATGCCTCAGAATGCTTTTCACGTTCACGTCAAGTTAGTATACTGTTGATTTGTTATCGTGCAGATGTTACGTATTTAATTCCTTATCCGTTGGTGTTTATGGTGGTATATTGTAGACAATGCAATTTGTTGCTTTTTAATAAATAATGCGTACGTCTATGTTCAGCGGCTCAGTTCTGACAGACCTAGTTATGTGTTCTGAAAAAAAAGTTGCCTTAAATATAGGACCTAATAATACGATTTTTCTCTTATCGACCGTGAGCCTATTGTCGTTTGTTTTTGAGATACAGAATGTCAAAGACGATTTTCTCAATTCAAATTTTGTCTATATCTTTAACAAAATAAAATGTACGTATTGTATTGGAATTTATTACAGATACGTTTTCGATAATGCTAAAAACACCAATGTTGTTAGTTTGCGATTACTGTGTAGATTGCTAAAATTGCTTAAAATGCACCGTTTCTAAGAAAAATGCAATTGACTGTAAACAAGGTCAAGCAGCTTCTGTCCATAAATACCGTTTTTTTTATCAAGCATATTCTATCATAATAGAAGTAAACCTTATTGTTAGAGCTTTTATTCATTAAACGAAATATTATTATTAAAAAGACGAATTTCTCAACACATTCATATGTTGACACGCGCCTACTTGATAAAATACTATTTAACAGATACTAGAAATTGATTTGCATGGCTAACTGTGTTTTTTCCAAATGCAGTTGAAAACTAATAACATTGATGGTTTTAGCATCATCAGAAACTTACCTGGATCAAATTTGAATGCAATACGTTGTATTTTTGTAGGAGATATACACTTATGCAAAATTTTATTTACAAAATCGTCTTTGATCTTCTATATTTCAAAAACAAAAGACAATAAGTTTACCGGACCCAGAATTTGTGGCATCTATTTTCAAAAAACGACTATCTTCCCGACTTTCAGACATATTTACTTTGTGGGATATTTTAAGAACTCTTAGGAACAGCTTGAAAAATAACAATTTTGATTTGACTCTTGAAAATTATGAATAAATTCCACTAGACCAATTTAAGGGTGCAGATTTTGAAAATGCCATTAAATTTTGTGATAGACATTGATTTGTGCAAGTTTCACGGTTCCGCGATTCTTTCCGATGAATTATTGGAAACTAAATGGTTTATTATAATCCAGCATGTAAATAAAGTACTTGTCGAATCTTTAATGGCGGATTCAATACTCATAACAAATTAACGAGAAAAATTTGTATAAACTCGTGTACAGATACACTTAGTGTTCGATTTACTGGGTGTTACAGATTTTCAAGATGAAATTCGTATTTTAATCACAAAAAAACGCATGTACCGTTTTCTCCAAATAAGGTGTGCAGTTTCAATTTCTAATCATCCACAAATATATTAGGCAAGCGGTTCACCCCTAAAAAGATGCTTCTAAATGAAGGTAACCGACTAAATTTCTAAAACAGAAACCTACAGCATGAAACTTTTTTCATTTTATATTTTTCGGCGTGGTCAGTCAATTGTTATAAACAAAAAAGTTGTAAAAAAAAATTACTCGCCGAATGGCTTTGAACAGTTTTTATTGTAAAATGAACCAAAATAAACACCTATTGTTCTTTGACAAAAATTCGAAAAATCCTTCATTTCCGAGATATTTACAATTTAATGTGAAAAAAGTGACGAAGTTGACAAACTTTCGGAATTTTTTTCTCAAAAACCACTGAACAGAATGTAATTCTAAAAAAGCATAATAATCGGCAGATCTTCTACTTTAAGATATATTTTTTTGGTATAGGTCAATTATTTTATTGAAGGTCTAAAGTGAGTAAAAAAACAGTCTTTTAAAGAAAATCAAAATGGCAAATAAGTGAATGGAAGCAGGCTACAAATAGTGAGATTGTAACTAGATCCATTGAAT
This sequence comes from Anoplophora glabripennis, assembly GCF_000390285.2. Taxonomy (NCBI): domain Eukaryota; kingdom Metazoa; phylum Arthropoda; class Insecta; order Coleoptera; family Cerambycidae; genus Anoplophora; species Anoplophora glabripennis. Next base: position 5,354 of record NW_019416315.1, read on the forward strand.
TATTTCGAAGGAGAAAGCTTATTTAGTTTAGTTTTGGTATAACTTTCAAGTCAATTTTAGCCATTTATAAAACCAAAAATCGAATATTTAAATTTTACTAATTACTTGCAAAAACCTTACTCCGGCTACAAAACCAAACAAAATGATCTTTTGAACATTTGTACCGTTAACATATATCGATTAGAAAAAATCATAATAATGTTTATTGTAAATATAATCTAATCCAAGATATTGTAAAAAGAAAATTAAATTTGAAGTGTTATCATAATTTTCTTTAAAAGACTTTTTTTACTCGCTTTAGAGCTTCAATAATATGATTGACCCATACCAAAAAATATATCATAAAGTAGAAAATCTGCCGATTATTATGCTTTTTTTAGAATTAAAATCTGTCCAGTAGTTTTTGAGAAAAAAAATCCGAAAGTTTGTCGATTTCGTAATTTTTTTCACATTAATAATTGTAAATATCTCGGAACGAAGCATTTTTCGAATTTTTGTCAAAGAACAAAAAGTGTTATTTTGGTCCATTTTACAATTTGTCAGAGCCACTCGACTTGTAATTTTTTTTTAACTTTTTTGTTTATTGACTGACCACGCCGATAAATATAAAAAAATATGTAAATTATCAGAAAAATACACTATAAAATGAAAAAAGTTTAATGCTGTGGGTTTTTGTTTTAAAAATTTAGTCGGTTCATGCCTTTTCGGTAAAGGTGAACCGCTCACTTATATCTATCTACATACCATTTTTCTTCTGTATCCATGAGCTTAGTTTTGAAAGTGAACTTGGTAATTTTCGCCTGTAATTTTTTTACCTTCAAGATATTCCAAATTTCTATTTACTCCAGTCGGGTTAGACAAAAAAAGGCCTTAACCGGGAAAAAATTAGGGACCACAATTTTATTGTTCTAACCTTTAGGGGGGGGGGTCAATAGTAGTGTAAATTCAGAATCGCGACTGAATTCCACCCCTGCATCAGCCGCCATCTTGAATTTAAGGAAAAATCGTTTTTGCTCAATATCTCGGCCATTTTCAACTTTACAACAAAAATGGTAAGGACTTAAGTTGTTGCAAATGCGATTTCCTACAACTTCTTTTATTACAAATTTTATCGTGCGATCGATATTTTTCAAGTTAAGGGGGAAAATAGTGACAAAGTATAATTATTGAATTATCTCGTTTGTTATTGACTTTACGACATAAATGTACATAAACAAAGTTGGAAAGAATTATATTTTCTACAATTTTGATCTCTTTGATTTTTTCGCTACTACCAACATTTAAGGTCCTACGCTTGCGGAGACGTCAGGCCTATGGAATGTTGATCCCTTGAGTTTAGTTAGGCTTGCCATAGGCGTAGGACCTTAAATTTTGGTAGTAGCGAAAAAATCAAAGAGATCAAAATTGTAGAAAATATAATTCTTTCCAACTTTGTTTATGTACATTTATGTCGTAAAGTCAATAACAAACGAGATAATTCAATAATTATACTTTGTCACTATTTTCCCCCTTAACTTGAAAAATATCGATCGCACGATAAAATTTGTAATAAAAGAAGTTGTAGGAAATCGCATTTGCAACAACTTAAGTCCTTACCATTTTTGTTGTAAAGTTGAAAATGGCCGAGATATTGAGCAAAAACGATTTTTCCTTAAATTCAAGATGGCGGCTGACGCAGGGGTGGAATTCAGTCGCGATTCTGAATTTACACTACTATTGACCCCCCCTAAAGGTTAGAACAATAAAATTGTGGTCCCTAATTTTTTCCCGGTTAAATGACAACCCGACTGGGCTAATTGCAATAGAATAGAAATTCCGGTTATATAATATAGAAATATTTTATAGAAATCTTTTCTTCAATAGCGGGTGGTGTGAGGGGCTCTGGCGCGGCGCCTCCTCCAGAAATCTTCACAGTAAAAAATTTCATTGCGGTTAAATATTGCGTATTAAGATTCACACTTAGACAACTTGTGATCGTTTTTAGCACTGTCATCTACAGAGAGTAAAACTTACAGAATTGAAGAATTCTGTTTAATAACAATTCCTAATTTTACCACGATTCTACATCTGCCACAGAGGAGTTATCCCACAACCTTTTTATAAAATAGTTTCCCCAGACCAATTCCAGGGTGTAGATTTCGAAAATATCATAGGATTTTGCGCGGAACGTCGATTTGAACGGATTTTAAGGTTAAAAGATTAAAATAATATTTTTTGCGAAAAAAACTTTTTTGTTTTCATTACTTTTTCCTGAAAAAGTTATCGTTTACAAAATACAATACCTACCACCTATAACCAATATTTAGAAAAAAAAATAACTTTTAACAGTTTTTTAACACCTGAACGAGCAGTTCCATCTCAAACTCATCAATTTTTTTTCCAGGCAATAGCAACAGCAACGACGCGCCCCCGTGCACTGAGTCCAGCAACCTGCAGCACCTGTCCTCGCAGTGGCACATGTCCCCGACCCACCAAATACGAAACCTGAGCCCCAGCAACACCCACCAGCCCATCCCCAGTAGCCTGGGGCAGCTGGGTCAGCCCATCTCCCAGGGACTGACCACGTTCGGGCAGAACGGGATGCAGCATACCCTCCACGGATACCCGGCCCATCAGGCGCCGAAGACTTTCGGCCACCAGCCGTTTTACGGGTGGTACTGACGATTTTGGTGGATGCGACGGGGTCAACAGCCGCCAGAATTCAGAGCGTACAACCAAATCGCACTTTTATTTGTCTTCTTAGACGAATATTTCGATAAAATAGTTTTTTTCTTAAGACATTTCGAGGATAATGACGTATAACACGACGGTTGTCTCAAAAATGTATTAAAAATACTAGTGGGTTTTAAAAGTAGCATACCTAAACGTTACATATCCGTGGGCATTATTTAATTATTTTGTTGCATTTAAGGTGTTCAATAAAGATTTAGACACTTAAAAAATTCTAGCGTGGTACCAAAGATCTAGATTGATTTTAAACTCATTCTCTATTATTGCTAGTTAATTTTAATGTTCATACCGATATGAAAAACCCCCTGTAGATATTCTAAAAGCTAATCGACCCCCTATTGAAAATTTTAAATGTATAGAAACATATTTTTATATAGTACTTGTAAATATATGTATAGTTAGGCAGGTAATTTAGAAACACCATAGAATTTTCAGTATAACTATTTTAGATGAGAGGATATGTAATACAATGATTTTATGTTATTTTTCGCACTCTTTATGTTTATGTCAGAAATTTGTTTTATGTTAAGCAGCATGTTAGCGTAATTTTTTAGACCAATTTTGCAATATAGGTAATGCTGTATTATAATGTAAATAGTATTTAAATAAATAAATAATTCATGCAAATGGACCTTTTGATGTGTTGGCTAAAAATGAAATTTGAGAAAAGCTCCATCTCATTTGCTATAGTCTGTAGTGTGGCTAATGCTAAACAATAATACTAAACATGAAATTTATATGATGATCGACAGCAAAACAAACGAACGCAAATTATTAAAACTATGATACGAAAACTTTTTAGGTAGGTACTATAATGAACAACATATAATAAAAAACATATAGGTACTTACCTACTGCCTATTTATACTCTTCGAACTTGTATTTTCACGATTTCACAAGTAATTACAAAGTTTTTCATTAAACACGCGTTGTAAAAATTTCACTTCCATTAAAAACAATTGAAACTTGAAAGCCAGCGACACCTACCTTTGTACCGGGTAACTACATGACAACCAAGATTTAAAAAAGAAATTTTGAGTAGAAGTAGGATTTTTGGCAACCCCAACCACAATTGTTGGTTACCGCCTATACCTTAAATTTTCTTGTGTTAGGAGTTTAGTGTTAGCGACTTGATAGATCTGACGAAAATTCTTTTGGTTTGGGATAAAGTGTTTTTATCCTCGATAATCACAAAGTACACGTCAAGTTCATGTTTAAATTAAATAGTTATTGTGAAATGTACAGCCACGCTAGTAAACGTATGACTATTATTAAATATCCATTGTTTAAAAAGATAAACTCTTCAATCTGATAGACTAACGTTTGCATTATTAGACAAAGAATTATTAACTCGATTCAAACTATCTCACGGGTACAGTTGCCGGTTTGACAAATTTGGCCAAACCGAGTTAACTTCATTTTGTCGAAAATGTTAAACCGCTGTTAACTGCATCATTTAACCGCGTTAGCAGATTTTTCGCCAAAAAAACTGTCTATAAATGGACCTTAACCTCACTTACGAAATACATCAAAAATGTAGGTCCGACTGATTTCCTAACCTGAATGTTTAGTAGTAGGTCCTTTATTGTATCTTAAGATTATGCTTTAAAATTGATTCCATAAATATGTTTGATTTTCACTTCAGTTCTGATTTAGAAACCTAAATTAATTCAGAATTTTTTTTTATTTGAAAAGAACGCTCTCTTCCCACTGTAGGCATTTTTCTTTATACAGGATTGAAAATAGGTATGTAATTGAAAAGCAAGATATTTCTCCACATTTATTTATATATTACTTTAATATATCAATAAAATTTTAATTTGCATAGAGTAACTATATCAATATAATAAAAATATCTATCAATATATATATTTTAAATTAGTTCACTTATGGTCAAGACCACATAATTGAAATTTAAAAAAATATAAAATTACAAAGATGCTGTGAACTATATAGAATTCTACTGATTCTAACCATAAATAATTGAGCTAAAATTAAGACAATTTTTCAGTTACATGGCCAGACTAGAAGGGAATGTAATTTAAAACATGTCCAACATAACATTTAAAAAATACTAACAAAGGCAATCGTACAACATAAAATTGGCACATATTTAAGGTTATCTTTTTACTAAAAGTCTTAAAACTGTGAATCGAAGAAAATGTAAACAATTAAAACTAAATCTAAATGTTCGTAAAAGCAAATTTGGAGACGTTCAGGAGATTTAAACAAATTAAAATAACTTCATCTTAAAATTAGAATAATTTTTTACTTTGGGTGGCAAAAACACAACCTCAACTCAGCAAATCAGCTCCTAGATATCACACGTCACACGTTTTGGGCATAAATAGGTAACGAAGCTCTTAACAAGCTTTTGCGAAAACAACAAATATTTCCTAAAAATAATGTACAATTTACTAACTATAACTTGCTAATATATATTCAATATAAATCGCTAAAAATACATTTTATATAATCAAATAAATTAACACACCAAAAGCTTTGTGCGACTATATGACTTCTTGGTAGATACTGTGCACGAAAACCTAAAAACCATACGTACTCTGTTACGTTTTGATATGGATACGGGTCTGTTTGATTTTCACTATATCTTTGGTCGTTAAACGAAAAATGTTTCATTAGTGTATCAAAATAAATAAATAAATACCTAACTACTACTTCACAGATCAATTTCCTTTCCTAAATCCCCTTTTTCTAAAAAATCTAGCACCTTCGTCTTTAAAATTTAATAAACGAAAACGAAGTTTCGTTGTGTCCAACAGTAAAAACCATTCGGTAAGTAAAAAATCACACTCATTCTTTAAATTCAGACGCACTCGATGTTTTTGTTGTTTTTATATAAATTAAGTTAAATTTTGCATAAGTTCACAGCGTTTTCGACTTATCTGTACTTCCCCACAAAGTGCGCACTTATTACTCGTATAATAAAGAATGGAAATATTCTTCAAATAAGTCGAAAACTCTGCTGTATATCATATGAATTATAACATGCCAAAAGAAAATAACAGATGGCGCTTGATATTTCTCTTTTATAAAATTGAGTAAATTTTTTCCTTACTAAACGGAGTCGCACAGCCAAAGCAGAGTATCCCTTCCACCGTCCTTTACAGATTGAGAGTGCATAGAAGTTGCTGCCCGGTGGTGGTGATAAGCTTGTTTATTTGGTTGGCGTGCATGGTTTCCTTGCAGATGATGACGTAGGGCTCGTAGTTCTGTATCTCCTTCAGGATGTCCAAATCGTTATCTGTGTAGTCGATAGTATCGCTTTTGCCGGTATCGAGGGTGACGTAGTCATTAGGATTTTCTTTACCGGGAGTGTCCTGGCTGCTGGTGCTGAACCGTTGCGGGAACACTTGGACGAGCTGGTCTAATGTCATGGAAGAAGCCACGTAGGTCAAGATGTCTGGAAACGAAGATGGTTATTTCGGGAACAAAGTGAAAGAATTGATATACCTTTCAGAATTTTTTTGTGGAAGAAGCACACCCTCTTTAACTGTTCGTTTTGAGACAGTCGTAAGATTCTTCTTTGAACGGTCGCTACGAGGAACTTCCACTCGTCTGTTCTGCTAAATCGATCCTAAAGCATTAAATTATATTATTCTCTGTATAAAATTATACAAGGGTTGCAATATTCTATGTATCACTCACTTGCCGATATACAAGGTGATTCACAACTTATGCAAAAAATATTTGGGAATTGATGCGACATGAGAAATGAAATCAATATCTTAAGTATGACATAATTGGCAATACTAATGTTTCCATAAGTTTTTTCCTTATTTTAAAATTTAAAATATGTATATTCATATACAAAAGCCTTAGAGCACCATAGCATTTTTTTATCAAGGAATTTATATGCTCTTTAAAACGCAAGTCAGTATCAAAAATTAAACAGAGATTTTTTTACTGTATTAATGGGTCTATGGGGTGGTTGATCTATATTTAACTGGAAATTTGCATCAATAAATGCTCTTATTGCACGAGAACTAAAACATATAGCATTGCATTTAGCTGCATTTAATTTTAAATTATTTTTAATGAATACTCCTTTAGGGATATCAAATCTGAATTTATTTTACTACAAGTATCGTCGATATTTTTTGGACAAAAAGTAAATGAAAGTTGTGTATCATCGGCATAACAATTCATTTTAGTATATTTCACGCAATTAAACATATCAGCTGTATAAATTAAAAATAGAATTGGTCCGAGAATAGAGCCCTGAGGGACTCCTGAAATAACAGGCAAGGGATTGGAACATTTATCATCAAAAATTACCATTTGACGTCTATTATAGAAATAGGATTTAAAAAAACTAATAGCAGTATTATCAAAACCGTAATATTTTAATTTTGAACAGAGTAAAAGATGATCAAGGGTATCAAATGCCTTTGAATAATCAAGTAAAATTAAAGTTGTAGCATGATGTAATAATGTCATCGGTGATACCTGTTAATAAAGTACTAGTAGTGGTACTATAACCCTTTCGAAAACCTGATTAAAGGTGAGACACGATGCCGTTATACATTACATAACTATATAAATGATTCTGAATAACTTTTTCTAATATTTTAGAGACAGCTGGTATAATTGTAATTGGCCTTAAATCGTTATAATTTTGTGGGTCATATATTTTTTTGCTAATGGCCTAATTATAGACAATTTCCAATCAGTAGGAAAATATCCCGATTCTAAACAACAATTTATTATGTGTAATGTACTTGCTAATCAACGGAATACATAACTGCAACATTTTAGCAGAAATATTATCAGCACCGTAAGCATTAGATTTTAATTTTAATATCAACAAGTTTATATCAGTTATTGTTGCTAATTTAAAGCTAAAATTTATATCGCCCTTAAAGTAGTTTGTATGGTACCAATTTGATAAATTGGTGCAATTATTAGATTGGCTAAATACGGAGGCAAAATTGTTGTTTACCTCATTAGTGAGGAACATCGATAACACGTTTAAATATTCTGAATATTTAAACTTCTTAGAGCATTCCATAGTTTTTTAGTGTTATTTTAATTCTGTATAAAATTTAAATAAGCTGCTTTTTCACAGCGAATCGAATTAATAGTAAATTTACGTTGTTCTATGGAAAATGAATTAGAAACGTATTTTTATTTAAATATTGGTAGTACAGAACAACATCAACGATAAAAAATATATGAAACAACAAACGAATATATTATAATGTTAATATTAAAATAAAGTAAGCCAGCATAAACAAATGTAATTGTAACGAAAAAATTAACATTTTCTATGTATATTGAGATATCACGAAATATTACTTTGAAGTGAAATAAGACCTAAGCGCCACAAGGGCATTTAAGGACTTAACTTAAGTTTTGATCGAAGTTTTGTATAAAAAGATCTGGCCAATGAAAATGCCATCTCCGATTCGAGATTCTGACCACGACAAAAACCATTCTCAAAAAGTGTCATTTCCCTTCTAAAATTATTTTAGTCAATGCATTTGCTTTTGTTGCTGATGACAGTGGTATTATACTTGTAGACATTGCGTTTTCGGGACTTTTGAGGTCTGGAGATCTTTTCTGTGATTCCGGGACCAATTATTTTGGTAAAATCTCGGGATTGGATACCCTAGTGTCCACTGTTTCCTTTATCAATGTTTGCCGCCGCCCAGCTTTATAGATTTTAGTTTTCAATTGAAGCATGCATTATTCAGTGTAGGTGAAAAAAATTTGCTTTAGGATGTTTTACATAACCGCTCTAATTTTAAATGCTAATGTCTATTTTGTACCTTGAAAAACAGATAAATGTGTTTTTGTTTGATTCGCTGTCTAAAAATCCAAAGTTTAACTACTGCTCTTAAGCAAATGTATTTTTTTTTCTGCAGATGACTATAACGTCAATTCTTATTTTATTATCAAGGCAAAGGCACTCTAACGGCTAAATGAAAGGTTAAATGAAATTGTCTTACAATGACTCCTAAAAACTCATGGTAGTTCCATGTGCATAGAATATTGGGACACTATATAAAAATGACATGGCGTAATCTATTTTGATATGAAACAAATACCAACCTTTCCGAACTGTAGTAGACACTGAGGACAGGCATCTATCAAAAGCAAAACGGCATCGTTGGTCCCCATAGTGATCGACTGCAGACTTTCGTTCCCTCTCAACCCCTCGTTTACGGACAAAAACCCGTTTACTTCGGCAATAACCTGTTTCGGGATCACCTGGCTGCATAAAAGGGCCTGTAACTTCTTCAGGATCAAATCTGCTTCTTCGTTTGGCTGATGAACCTCCTTCAAGGGGTAGTTTTCGATGCAGGCCTGATACAGTTTCGAAAGTATCTCTATTTGGAAGGGGGGCATCCTGTCCAGATACTCGTAACGGAAATTTGAAAACAAGTACGATCCGACAGGTTTCTTGATCTGTTCCTCAAAATACGTTTTATTTATCTGATTGTAACCTAGTTTTTCTTGTTCTTTGTCTTTTCCTATGTCGTCGTTTTCGTCCTCCAGGAACTTGTCAGTTTTCTTATTCGAACTGGAAAAAAACTACATAAATCCAATACAATTTATAAAACGAACATCCTTACTCGCCATTTTTTCCTTCCTTCTGGTTTTGCTGCTCTTTCAACTGAAGTATCTGCAACTGAGAAAGGTAGGATCGCACCAACAACTTCATGGCTTCACTGGCGCCTCGTTCGTAGATTATTTTGGTCAAATCGATGTTTTCTGGCTTGGAGAAGTACTGTTCGAAGTACATTTCCAGAGTTTTCTGCAAAACCAGGCTTGCCAAGTTGCTGTCGTTGCCTATACTCGACGGCAAGTACTCCAAAAAGACCTGAGGAATGAAAAATAAAAGAAATATGATAAAATTAAGAATTAGTTTCCCACTTTTACCTTTATGATTTTGTTGAGGTTAATTACTTTCTTGTCCATGATGAGACTGACAAAGAGGAACGATAGGAGCTCGGGGCAAACACTTATCAACAAGACGGTTAGTTCGGAAAATGTTGTGACACCTTTGTTCTTGTTTTGCAGAGAATAGGTGGTCTCGAAGAGCAATTCGCAATTTTCCAGCAGCAAACTGCACAAGCTGTCTTTAGTAATTTTCTCCAGGTATTCCTGAGCGCTGTTCATATTACACTTTTGAATACACAAAATCGTCAACGCCAGATATTTCTCTGCTGGTTTGGAGAACGTACTGCAAACGAAAAACATGAATTGTAGAAATGATATTCAAGTAATACACTTACTCTGAGATTTTCTCTGTTAAAATACAGATGAGTTTGTCTGTCGAGTATTCCCGGATTATTTTGCTTTTCAGTATTAAGTTCGGCAGATCTTCGTACCCGTGATTCTCTAGTAAATCCAGAATAGAATCGGAAAAATTCTGCTTTGAGCTCGACCCGAAAAACTTGTCTACGTCCATACCGGATTTCATTTCCAAAAGTGTTTTCTTCAGATAGTAGATCAAACCCCTGGTATTCTGAACAAAAGAGAGATTAAACGGGTTCACATCAGGATACAGATATGTTTTACCTGGTTGTTCGACTGTTCCTGAACTTTTTTTACCCTTTTCAGAACTTCAAAAGGCATTACTCTTGCCATTTTATAATAAGGAATAGCCAGACGGTACTCGTCTTCATTGTAACACCTACAGATATCACATATAAGTTTTCCACTACGAAGATGAATCTTAACTTACATTATATAGTGGTCGCCTAGGAGTGCGCAGGATGTCCTGTATGTCTCTATCACATCCTCATTATTACGTTTCGCTTGAATTATAAGTTTAACGTTATCGTCGGTCATCGTCCACTTCTTCAGAAGTAGCGCCATGCGGAGCACCATGTGGGCCTCGCTTAACAAATGACAATACGTCAAAGCGGAAGTAAAGCGATGCACGTTGGCCACAATAGAAATATCGTTGAAGACCGTCTTAGGCGAGGGCAGTTCCAAGTTGTATAACGTGAAGAACGACGCATTGGAACTACGCAAAACTTGAAAATTTATATAAAATCACAGCTTAAAGTGCGATTAACGTACCTGCTGTTTGAACTGACAGAGTGAGTAGGTGAAGTTTCTGAATTAGCCAACAAAACTAAATAGTTTTCCGCTATTAACAGTTGCTCCACTCCGAGGAACGGCCTTAAGCCCACTAGACATATGGAATCACTTATCGGAGGACAAGCCTTAAAACGAAATGATTATAATAGCACGTCATGCGTTAGCATGGTGATTTACCAAATTCACGTTATCCACAATTTCAAAGTTGCGGCACAACTGATGCCCGATTCTCAGAGTGTACGATTCTAAACCGGTTTCAGTCAGTGCATGCAAAAAGTAATCCTCCATAACCAATTTGAAAACGGGTGCCGTGAAGGGGTATATCGCAATGCAGTTGTCTTTGTCAACACCTGGATCTGAAACAGTAAGTGATAAAATTAAATTTAACTGTAATACCGTTCGTATTTTACCTCTATCATCGAAGTAATACAAATATCCTTCCTGTTGAGTAGCAATGACACAGGCCACGCTATTTAAGCATTTCCTATAGTCGCTCCTTAAGAATCTATTATCACATTCGACCGCCAATTTGTTCAGGTTCTGATCGATATACAACGGTTTCAGTATCATGCTCTTAAATTCTTCCGCTACTTGCCTTTGAGCATTTTCTATCATAATCGGAACCAGTTTGAGTTGTATTAGATTCTGGATTGTATAAATTTGCGTTTTGTTCTGAAAAATATGATATTTTACGACCATTTTGATATTTTTTTGGCACTTACATCTACTGTAGTGGCAGACCGAATCGTAGCTACCATCTCCTTGTCACTGAACGTAAACGGGCTGTTTTTATGAACCATACTGTTCTCTTTCACTATCGTTGGCAGATTAACCGTTATTTTTTCCTTGGTTGTATTCAACATTTCATCACGCAATAATTTTTTGTAGTCTATAGGCCCACTACCTGAATCTAAATAATGAAATAATGTTTTTAATTTAAATTTTGTATAACATTCAAAACACTTACAAATAAAATTAAATTCATTGTCGTTATTTGTACTAGATTCATTGGTGGATTCCCTGGAGTTAAACTGTGAAATCTTAAATAAATGCATGCTGTCTCTGTTGATACATGCTATATAATTCTCGCACAATGCTACTTGTGTAGGATTAAACGATACTTCGATCATAAGGGGTAACTCTTCAAAGTCGATGAACTTCAATTTGGAAATATCGTGGGTCCTCACTTGGAATGCGTACAAGTTTATGATTTTCTTCGCTAATATCAACAGATTACCAGAAATCTAAAAAGATGCTGCATCGTTGCACTTTCTACAATAAAATCATAAACATTTTCAAGTACCTGACAGCATTCTATAAGATTCGGATTTCTCTTAATGGGAATTTCGATCATCTCTAAACTGCCCAATTCGGATTGGTTAGTTGTCGGAGTAACACGTCCAGCGATTCTAGCACGCATGGGTTGAACCATACCACACTCAGAGGATCCTAGGCTAATGCCGCTACTAGTCATTTTCGATTGCTGTAGTGTTGCTATACTATCCCAATTAATATAAACCCTTACAAAATTAGTTTCTTTGTTCTGACGATTGAATTTTGTCTCTAAAGTAGCGACATAGTCACCTAAAAAGCATAGAGTGAGAACAAAAAAGCAGGATGTTGTAGAGATTTACCATTTAAGCAGTGCACTATTTGTATGACTTCGTCTACAGTTGGAAACGAAAACAGCACATCTGATTCATTGCTTAAATCTCTCACTTCGACACAGTTGCTTGTTAAAGCTAAAAGCAATCTGTTTGGGGGTGCTACAGTACAGGCAGTGGGCTGCTCCACAGTTTGCACATTTTGGCTGGCAAAATGATGCACTGAGATCACACGAACCATTATATCAAGTTATTCAATGTACATTTAATATACCATTTACTTTGTGGTGTGGCACACGAATTCATTAATTAGTTATATTACCAGGTATTAAGCGCATTTTAAGGGTGTGTTGCCCTAGATATCTGAAGGGTTTGTTTAAAAATAGGAAGGTCCAAACAAAATTATTGATTTCAAGAGATGTGTTAACCTAATTTGTAAAACCGCATCAAAAGAGTAACTAATCAGTGTCTTTTTAAGTCTGACAGCACATAAACATTGGTTATTTGACAATTAATACGAATATTTTAGTTTTTAGATAAATGAACTTTTCAACTATTTTTTTTTCAGAAAAATAGATCCCCAATATTTATTTTCGCTGACACTGATGTTTATTACTTGACTCTTTGACTTCTTGACACTATTGACAAATGACTAGTGTCATTCTTTTCAAAATAATTTTGTTTATTTCTGTCATGTGGCGGCATCTGATGATGATTTTCTAAATTTAACTGTGGAGAACTTTTGACCTACTGGTAAGTACACCTACTTGTCGCTAGGGGGATTAATACGTAATTTTCTCCGTATTTATCCATTTACCTGTAAATCATTTATCCCACTTCTTATTAAAGTAAGGTGACCCTAATTTTAATTGTTTAAAATTAGAAGAGTTCGCACAACAGCGTCGCGATAATAGTTTGTTAAAAATACAGTTTATTATTCGTTCGTTTCCGTCACTGGTCGATGTTGCCCGATAAGTAATCAATGAAGGTGTGTGTCTTCACAATTTACATTTGATATGATCCTTTGAGGAATTAATTAGTGCGTTTTTAAACGGTTTGGTAAATAGTCGTAATACAGAAAATACGATAACGATCTCGAGACGAACTTAAAAGAAATATGGTAAACATCTTATAGGAACGAACGTAATTCCTATAGTGCAAAAAAATTAACTGTCAAAATGAGCAGTTCTTCCAAGTTAAAAAAGAAACACTTCCGTGTGAAGCACCAGAAAGTGAAGCTATTCAGGGCCAACGAGCCCTTCTTGTCTGTTTTCATGTGGGGCATCAACCACACTGTAAGTACTGTTACCAATTTTCAACATAAAGTTTAGAGAATATTTTGCAGATAAATGAACTGATGCACGTTACAATACCGGTGATGCTGCTGCCGGATGACTTTAGGGCCTATTCGAAAATAAAAATTGACAACCATCTCTTCAACAAGTAAGTGACTTGACAAAATAGTGGTACCGATTGTGATGTTTTATTTTGTAGGGAGAATATGCCTTCTCATTTCAAAGTGAAGGAATACTGCCCTATGGTCTTTAGGAATATCAGAGAACGCTTTGGAATCGATGATCTCGACTATAAAGAGTCGTTGACAAGGTAAGGAAACAACCGTGGTTTTTTTGTAATTGTCCACACCTTTCCCGTGAGCTAGTTAGTAATTATGAATATTTTTTATGGTGCTGGAATAATTTAGAATAAATTATAAAGTGATATAAATCCGATTTAATATGGTAGTAAAACAATTGTTTTTATGCAGTGGGTAAATCGTTTAAAAATAGTATCGGTAAACCTAGGGTAAAGTTAAGTATGTGAGTCATGCTTTTTCTAATTAAAAATTACAACACAATGCACTGTGCTATATAAATTATAGTTGATGTGATATATTTAATGAAAACTGATAAGATTTTATTTACTTTGTAAATTTAACGGAAGAATGCTTTCTCAAGTGTTTAAGTACTTAATATTTATGTTTGCAATTTTTTGATATCTATCGCAAATAGATGGATTATGTGCTTATGAATAACCTGCTCGAGTAGTATTTCCATACAAATGTTTATTATTAGATCTGCACTCATAAAAACTGTGTTTTTAATGAAGGAAATTGCAAAACATTGCACTTTTAGTTTGCGACGGAAATCTTTTTTACAAGAACTAATATAAAAATAACAAAATTGACACATTTTTAGGTCCCAGCCTTTACCCGATGATTCTTCTGGCAAAAGTGGAGCTAAGTTCTACTTAAGCTATGACAGAATATTCATAATCAAGACTCTTACCTCAGAGGAAGTAGAGAGGATGCACTCGTTCTTAAAACACTATCACCCGGTAATATTCCTTCGATTTTTTAACGAGAAGGGCGTTGTTAACTTGTACATGTTTCCAGTACATTGTGGAGAGACACGGCAAGACCCTCCTCCCCCAGTATCTCGGCATGTACCGGCTGACTGTCGACAATGTCGAACACTACATTTGCGTCATGAGGAATGTTTTCTCGAATCACCTTAGCACGCACAGGAAGTTTGATCTGAAAGGCTCCACCGTCGATAGGGAAGCCTCCGAGAAAGAAAGGGAAAAGGAGCTGCCCACTTTGAAGGATAACGATTTCGTAAACGAACAAATGAAGGTCCGTGAAACGATATTTAAGCAGTTTTACAAAATTTTCAATGTTTTTTTTTTTGCACAGGTTTACATTGGAGAGGAAGCAAAGCAAAAACTCATGGAAACTTTGACGGCTGACGTCGACTTTCTGACAAAACTGCACTTGATGGATTACAGCCTGCTGTTAGGTAAGTTTTTAACTACTGCCAACCTAAGAAAGTTTTACAGAGCCTGCTGTGTGTGATCATAAGCCGTGAAACGGTTGTTATTCATTTGTTTTTGTTTCCAGACACTCCTGCAGTGCCGTCTAGGAGGGTCGAGGGCTATTTCAGGCACAAAATAAGAGCAATCATACATTTTTGAGTCTGTTGGGGTGTATTTTGTTTTTTTTTTTTTGTCGGAGAGGAATTAAGTATCTTTTTTTGAGCGTGTCTTATGGCATTGTAACCCAAACAGCTAAATGTGATTCAAGAAGGGATTTTTTTTGTGACAGTTTGGAATTAACTGAATTTCTTGGCTGACGTTTTATCTGCGCTTATAAATATTTACGCTACATATATTTAAGATAATAGATAAGAATGTACTATAAGGATTTTCTTATCGATTATTTTAAATAAACGAAAGATTATCCAAAATGATTGGAATACTTTGTTTTCGTTTATAACCTCCCCCTCCCAAAACAGATTTACAGATTTATCGAAGCGATCTACCAAACATCTTTTGTTTGTAGGCATCCACGAAGTGGAGAGGGGCGAGCAGGAGATGCAGCGGGAACGCGAACTGGAAGCTGAGAACCCTCAAGACTCCGACGAGAGCGAGTCCGGTTCCGGCCTGGAGAACAGGACGTTGGGGTTCAACACGCCTCCGGACTCGCCCAACGCAGTGGCGCAGTTCCTGCGAGAGCACAGCCTACAATATGAAGGTAAATTTAGCACAATTTGCCAGTTTGTAGATTTAGTGACAGGTGAGCTCCATTAGAATACAGATAGTTTGTGTTTAGGGAAGCTTCGCAGGCCAATCGGGTGATCGTTTTCACTGAATGTGCTTTACAGGTCATTAATGCTAGTCCGACTGCTTCGGGGCCTATAAACTGGGCCTTGAAGCGCACCGCAAAAATTTGTAGCTGGTTTTGTTCTGTTTTGTGACTAAAAATTAGTTTTTCTGCTTTGCAGGGTGTTTTATCAAATTTTTACCAAAACAATTCCCAGATATTTCCTTTGCAGGTTTATTAATTGTGAATTCAAAATTTTCGACCACATTTTTTTTTTTTGATCGACCACAAGTTTTTTGTCACTAAATGGGAGACATTTTTATTTATGGATTTTAAAAAACAAATTCTAGTAACTTGTCTGAATACCAAATAAGTGTAAACTCTACGGAATTTTTGGTTTACGTTCAGTCAAAATTTAATCCGATTTTTGAAAAATATGTGAATATTTGAGTAATAACAGAGAAAATATTGTTTTACCTGGTCAAATTATTAGGAATTTCTGGGAAAAAATTTTTAACTGCATTTACAGGATGACTTTAGAGCTCTTTCACATTATCTGTTTTTTTAACGGATCGGTAAACTGACAGACCGGAGAAATTATCAGATACTGTAGAAACAGACTGAGTTGTATTTGAGCATTCACACTTATTGACGTCCGTAAAAAAATTGGTGCAATACCGGTGCACTAACGGATAGGTTTCTAGTCGTTCGTTACCGGACCGACGAAAACAACGGATTGTTTATTAAAAACACATGAAGGCTAATGGACTTGTTCAGACTTGCCCGTATTACTTTGTTCCGATAGGAAATTTATATGCAATTTGCTACAGCCGTTCAATTCAGTGTTGTTCCTGTCAGTACAAATGTACTGAAATCGCCGAATTGCTTTCCTCATCAGCGTATTTTGTCGAGCTATGTATGGCTCCATTCGTTGCAATAAATCCTCAAATGTTGAAATTGTCATCCGGAAGTTATTGAAAAATTTTTGTCCATTGGCCAATAAACAAGGATATAAGGTATTGAAAGCGCCCACTTCATTCCTTTGCAAATTTATTGGATGCACCCAAAATCTTCTGGGGCGACACTTCTTGCGCCTTTATCGACGGTAAATCACATGATTATTAATTTCTTGCGTTCTTCTTTCATAGTGTAGTCGACTGCTCACTACAACTGTTCAACTAGATCTAAACAAATTTACTGCAAACGTATGAATGCTTATACCTTGCGCGACCGGCAATTTCACCTGTCCGTCTGTTTACCGGTCCGTTAAAAAAAACGGATAATGTGAAAGAGCTCTTATTTAGTAACGAAAACTTTATTTCACTCAAAATAAATGTATGATGATAAAGTTTGGATGATAATGTACATATTTAATTTTACCAATTAGTAATTACAGGGTGTCCCGAAATTAGGGGGCAATATTTCTACAGGGTGTTCTATGTCGAAAAATATTACTTTTTCTTTATATAAATGTGAATCCAAATATTCTTCCTAAGGAAGTTATAGTCACTTAAAGGGGTCAATTTGATTATGGTTTTTTCTAAATAACTCCGAAACCAGTTGAGATAAATTTATAAAATTTGGTAGCTAACTTAACTCTTACGTGCTCAGTCCGCTACTAAAACGAAATTTACAAATTTTAATCTCATACGTTCCAACACAGGAGGAGGGGGTAAAATTTATCATAACTTTTTTTATGCGTCGATTTTTTTGACTGAAAAGTATGAAATTTCATAGTTCATGGTTCATATTGGTAGAATGTTCCATTTTTGTGTAACATTTGTTTAAAATTAATGTTACATGTGGGAATCGAAATTTGCAATATTTTTTATCTTCGCAGGTTTTGAATAGCAAATATGCGTTTGGCATCATTTGCATTGACAGTTCAGTTACTTACTCTTTGTGAATTGTTATCAGTTGAAAATATTATACGAATGTAGAGCTAGCAGATATTATTAATACCCATTTCCCGTCAGACGAAAATCCACGAGCAATACGGCGCACAAATTTCCAAAATAGATTTGCAATAAATGTGTGGACAGGGACGGGGGACCAGCCACTTGGACCAATTCAGTTTCCCGTTTGTCTGAATGCAGAAGGATACTTAAACTTTCTGCAAAATGATGTAAGAGAACTATTGGATGATACACCGTTAAACGGACGCTTAACATTACACTATCAAGATGGGGCACCACCTCACTTTACCCATAATCTCATAAATTGGTTAAACAATAATTTTCCTGGCAGGTAGATAGGTAGAGGTGGACCCATTCCATGGCCACCTCGGTGTCTAGACCTAAATCCTCTCGATTACTTTCTGTGGGGTAGGATGAAGGCTGTAGTTTATGCTACAGAAATAAATCCTTTGGAAGAATTACAATAGAGGATTCATTTATTTGGCAGCAAATCAAATAAGACAAAATAATTTTGAATTTTTGAGTTCTCGGGCAATTCGACGTCGAGCTGAAAAATGTATTCAGCAAAATGGAAATATGTGAGCATTTGCTATAAAAATTACTATTGAGATAAAGATAAGTTTTATTAGTAGTGTGGTTTTCAATTATTTTTATTAGTTTATTGTATTTAATAATTTCTAATTTCAATTGTTTTTTTTTTACTTTGTCAAACAATAATTTACTAAAAATAATAAATTTCTATGAAAATAACAATTCACAAAAAGTAAATAACTGAAATGTCAATGCAATAACATCAAACGCATTTTTGTTATTCAAAATCTGTGACGATAAAAAATATTGACAATTTCGATCCTCGGAGATTAAGACATGTAACATTATTTTTAAACGGATTTTACACAAAAATTGAACATTCTACTAATATGAACCAAGGGTACCTATTTTTCATAAAAAACTATGAAATTTCATACTTATCAGTCAAAAGTTAAAAAAGTCAATGCATAAAAAAGTTAAGGTAAATTTTGTTTTAGTAGCGGACTGAGCACATAAAGAGTTAAGCTAGTTACCAAATTTTATAAATTTATCTCGACTGGTTTCGGAGTTATTTAGAAAAAAACCATCATCAGAGTAGTCCCTTTAAGTGGTTATAACTTCCTTAGGAAGAATTTTTGGACCCACTTTTATATAAATAAAAAGTAATCTTTTTCGACACAGAAATATTGCCCCCTAATTTCGGGAAACCCTGTATGTGAACTTAGATTTAAACTGATTTAATTAATTTAATTAACCAACAAACATACGACGCATCAAGACGAATCAAAGTGCCTCAGTAATAAATTTACTTTTCAGAAACGTAACATTCAGTAGCAGCATCCCGTAAATAAAGACAGAATACTATTGGAATTTTAATAATTCCATGAAACGTCCTTGATATTTCCCTATCATTTCCGAATCTATAAATTTTTCCGATAATTCCTAGTCTTCCAGATTGGTATACACCCTGGCTTTATTATTATAACAAATATTATGAAATCTTTACATGCTAAGTGCATTTAAGAAACCAGAATAGACTCTTGCAAAATGTGATTGTGTCGAGCATTATTGGCAAGTTCGTTTGAACCCACGTTTAAAAAAATTGTGTACAACTCGTGGTGATCTCTCTTTCCAGGGGGCATCATCCCGGAGCTGGACATATACGCGATCCCGAGCTGCGATCACGCACCCGTCAAGGAGATCTACTTCATAGCCATCATAGACGTCCTGACGCACTACGGGGTGAAAAAGCAGGCCGCCAAGGCGGCGAAGACCGTCAAGTACGGCTCGAACGTAGACGGCATAAGTACCTGCGACCCGGAGCAGTACGCGAGGCGGTTCCTGGATTTCATGTCGAAGGCGATCGAGTAGAGCGTCGGAGACGGCAGCGACTGGCCATTTAATTTAGTTTGTGTGGACGGGGTGTTTTTTCGTGTGTTCTTTGGGGCGACGCAGCTATTTACCTTTTAAGGCGAGTCCAGCGGAGGGTTGGTAGTTTGCTGAATATTTTTGCGGACCGTATTTTTCTAGTCGGCAAAGTAGGTAGTTGTTATTCGATTTAGGAAGCCAGCGGAAGGCAGGGCAGTCCGGGTTCGAAACTCCCCTCGAGGGCAGTTCGGGAAATATTCAGCAAAGTGCTTTAAATTTCGTGTATTTTATTCAGAGTATTCTAAATGTCCCTTTATTTAATAAAAATAAGTTAGTTAATCAGAATCATTTTATTACTGTATATAATCCTAACAAGTTTTTAGATATGTATATAAGAATAATTGTGATGTATTTTATATTTAAGTTTTTTTATCATTATTTTTAGATCTATACATATTCTGTACGTTATTTCCTTTATTTTTTGTTACATTAACGTTCATTTATATAAATGTGTTTCAAATACAAAGAATTTTTTCATTTTACATTTCAGGTTAACGATTTTCCTTTCCTATTTTTATTTCGTTTTCATCTTTTATAAATGTTAAACAAAATGAGGGTAAAACATTGATGGTGCGAAAAATTTATGTGTATCGTATAAAACATTAGTGTTCTTTCAGTTTTTTAGGTAAAATTGTTACAATTCCCTGTTCTTAAAGAGTTTTTGCTGGAATAAACCGCACTTTCGAAGGCAAAAGTAAAACAGTATTTGTCTTTTAAAAGCGTTAAGATCGTTTCTTGGGATGTAATCATTCGAAAAAGTCTTCCGATAGGATTTACATGAAAATTGTATCTAAAGTCAAATTTTTTCCTCAAATAAATATAATTTTGCATACAGTCCAAGTAAAGGAAACCATCTTAACCAACTTCAAACTAGTCTAGCTTTGAAATTTTAATCTATAGTTGTAAGAGTAATGGACAAACGAATACTTTCGTGCAGTCGTCGACAAGACACGGAAGTCTTCGTGGGATATTTAAACCATTTTTTTGTACTTTTTATATAAATTTTCTACCGTTTTAAAGGTCGATAAACCAATTTTGAGTTATGCATGGCAGTTACGCGAAAATATTTAAACAGATGGTCTTGGTTTACGAGGTTTTCATCAGAAAGTGTGTTCAGGAGCGGTTTTTAATCAATTTCATGCCTGTTTTTACAGAAAAAATTGAGTAAGCAAATAAGAGAACGAAAATAGAAAAAAATTTACAAAGAACCGATGGGAAATTGTAAATTATGCTATAGAAATAAAATAATCTAGCTCAGTCAATTCACTGTGTGGGCAAATACAATTTCAGTTTCACTGGTGCACGTTCGTCCGAAACACTTTCTGCGACAACCTTTAAAAAAGTACTTGGCATTACATTTTCGAAGCTGTCTCCGTCTTCAAAAATGTAGCCAGTGATCGCTTAGCAAATAAAAGGGTAATGCTATTTGATATTCACTTCACCTCTCACTTTGTTTTTATGACAGTTCGCTACAAACTTATCGAAAAAGAACTATACTTGTTTGATTTTTTATGATAAATAAAGCTTCTATAGGTTACATACATGTTTCTTTAAATAACCCTAAATGCCTATACCGTAGTTTTTATATTATCAATGTGTTTCATATGGATTCTAGATGGCGCTATTAGTCTTGCTGTGTTCATTTTATAGGCGAGCGGTTCACTCCTATAAAAAAGGCATGAACCAACTAAATTTTTAAAACAAAAACCTACAGCATGAAACTTTTTTTATTTTATAAATTGTATATTTCTGATAATTTACATATTTTTTTATATATTTCGGCGTGGTCAGTCAATTGTTATAAACAAAAAAGTTGTAAAAAAAATTACTCCGAATGGCTTTAAAATTTTTAATTGTAAAATGGACCATAATAAACACTTTTGATTTTAATTCTAAAAAAAGCATAATAATCGGCAGATTTTCTACTTTAAGATATATTTTTTTGTTATGGGTCAATCAATTTATTGAGTCTAAAGCGAGTAAAAAAAGACTTACAGAAAATTATGATAACACTTCAAATTAATTTTTTTTTTTTACAATATCTTGGATTAGATTATATTTACAATAAACATTATGATTTTTTTTTAATCGATATATGTTAACAGTACAAATGTTCAAAAGATCATTTTGTTTGGTTTTGTAGCGGGAGTAAGGTTTTTGCAAGTTGAAAGTTATACCAAAACTAAACTAAATAAGCTTTTTAAATCGTAAAATTAACCTAATAATAATTGACCTAGCGGTTTCGAAAAATAAAAAAGTTATTGGATAATTTATTGTATAAGATAATTATTTTATTTTTATTCTGCAAAAATATTAGAGCAATAAAATTATATTAATTTCTTCTTTATTTAATTTTTAAATGATAGGTTTTTCGTTTTGAAATAAGCGTTTCATTATCATGATTTTCTTTAAGACTGTTTTTTTACTCGCTTTAGATTTTCAATAAAATAATTGACCTATACCAAAAAAATATATCTTAAAGTAGAAGATCTGCCAATTATTATACTCTTACTATTATATTAGAATTAAACTCTGTTCAGTAGTTTTTGAGAAAAAAATTCCGAAAGTTTGTCGATTTCGTCACTTTTTTCGCATTAAATTGTAAATATCTCGGAAACGTATAAAGTATTTTTCGAATTTTTGTAAAAGAACAAAAAAGTGTTTCATTTTGATCCATTTTACATTAAAAAACTGTTTTTAAAGCCATTCGACGAGTAATTTCTTTTTTACAACTTTTTTGTTTATAACAATTGACTGACCACGCCCAAAAATATAAAAAATATATGTAAATTATCAGAAAAATACACTTTATAAAATAAAAAAGTTTCATGCTGTAGGTTTTTGTTTAAAAAATGTAGCAGTTACCTTCATTTAGGAGCATCTTTTTAGGGGTGAGCCGCTCGCCTATTACGAAATCAGATGAAAAACACGTACGATTGGAAAATTATTTATTTTATGTACAATACTTACGATATTTTACAATTACTTAATTCTAAAATATAAATTAGCTACGAATTCACTGAAAATCCAAAAATCACAAGACTAAAGTAACTTAATTGTAATCGATTAACAAAAAGAATACCTGAATACAAAAAATTCAGTCAATGAGTAGTTGTACTTATAAAATACAAAAATACATGTCTCTACTCAACCAAAACGAACATGTATACGAAATCTTACAAGACATACCGTAATAAAATCACTTTTTGGTTTATACAAAGCTATTTATAATGTTACTTACAACCTAATATTTACAGGACACTTTCGTCTGAAAACAAATTAATAAACATTTTAAAAAATCTTTAAAAACCAATAAAAATCTTACCTGCATTAATCGGTATATACGATGTACTCTGGATCTGCAACCTCAACTTGGACAAAAGGCGGTTGTGTCATTTGTATACTGTTTATCGCGTGTCGTTGCATATTATTATTCCTAGATCTGGAATGTAATGGCACTTAGAAAAATACAACTTTCACATGGAAAAATGTACTCACTTTGCCTTGGCGTGTGTCAAAATATGACTTTTAAGGTTAGTGGACTGAGCAAACTTCTTATTGCACCCGTCAAACGGACAAACGTAGGGTCGATCTCCTGTATGTATTCTCACATGCGTCCTAGAAAAGCGTATATTAAGCTTTTGAAGAATGAACATAGAATTTTACTACCTTAAATTAAAATCTAAACTGAACCTTTTCCCGCACCCCTCAAAGGTGCACTGGAAAGGTTTCTCTCCTGTATGGACAAGCTGATGGCGTTTCAATTTACTAGATTCCACGAATGCTTTTCCACATTCCGCACACACGTGGACCCGGGGCCCATGCGTGTGCAAGTGTTTTCTCATAGCCGAATTATCCCTGAACATTTTATTGCAGCCTTTGTGGGGGCAAGCTTAAAAATAGATCAATTAACAATTTTTTCCATGCAGTTATATATGCAAGGTCTTACCGATGGTCCTATCGGTGTTGTCTTGGTTAGGTCTTCGCACCCTGGGACTCTTCAAACCGGGTCTGGCAAACTCAGCTAGTTGTTTTGGATCCGATAGGTCCAAGCCAGGTATACCATCAGCGGGAATCTTTTTGCCTGTCATGTACTCAGTGTAGTCAGGATCTGGTTCAGGGTTTGAACCCTCATCTTAAACAAAATAAAGATACTTACAGTGCAAAATCAAGGACATATCTCTTAGTTTGGGCCTCTGTCGATTTTCCTCGAGGTTTTGAATGTTTGACAACAATTTAAACACAAGGCGGTAACAATTACGCCAGTTTTGAAATAATACGGGTGGCGACACCTGTTAAACATACCACGAGGTAGGTACACAAAAAGCAGAATGATCTGATACAATTTAATTAAAATAAGTAAAAAATAAGATATATAGGGTATTATATGCTGTTTACTAGAGGTTTTGATATCGAAGCAATAATTTAATGATTAATTAACCTTGGACGGTAAACGGGTACAAAAGTGATAACAAAACACGTCCATTGGGTATCGGCGGACGGGCGCCATGTCTGTCCTCCATAATAAATTCCATCGGCCATTTAAAATATGGCAGAAAATTTAGTGATGGCCGCTGCAAGTCAAAACAAACCGCAGTTTTGCAAAATTTTTCGCGGATGTTTATTTCCCAAGCCAAATAAGTGGGCTAAATTCCGAAATAAGTTGAATAATCAGTGACCTAAGTGACCTTGGCAGCAATAAATCAATTTTGAGAGGAAAATTCCACCGGAGGCATGTCAGAAGTTTGCCGGTCCACTTACCATCGCTAGTCCCGGATGCCCACATAGTTACAGAAAATTCACCCTCCATTGTTTTAATCTGCACTTGTTTCTGTTCCCATTTCCGGGGTTTAGTTTCTACGTGCATGTCGCTGAGGAGAATTTCGTTTTCACGCCGCGCTAGAATACCACGATTTTTCACGGATTTCTTTCGTTTGGACGGCCCGGGCGACGATTCGACGTACAAATCGTTTGAGTCAGGTACAGGAACTTCGTATAAATTCAACGGATCCCCCGAGTCGTCTATGATCTCCTCCTGGGCCTCCAAAATAATATCTCGACCCTCCAGAGATTGCATAGACATCATAGGTTCTCCGCATTCTACGATTGTCTCGCACGTATCGGTCATATCCACGGGTATAGTCTCGATTTCCACGCATTCCTGTATGTCTGGCTGAATTTCCACTTCGCACATGATATTTTGATGGTCCGCCATAACTATGGGTCCTATTTTGTTTATAAAAGATGGTCGAACAAATATGGCCACTCACAACACAACAATGGCGGACACGACGACTGCTTTATGTTCCACACGGACAAAAGTGCAAACTCAAATCGAGTAAAGCCGAACAAATTTCGACGTACGTCCCCGAGGTTATCTTTGTCTTACTCAAGGATAGTTGGATTCTAACGGAAAAACATGTGATGAGTAAAGTTCACTGAAGGAAGCGCCATCTATTCGTAGATAGAGGTGCAAATGCCACTTAAGATCAAATTTCAAACTTGCTTGTGAGATTGTGGTATACATTCTTTTGATGCAAAATAATAATTTCAGATAAACGTACATAAATTAAATTTTACAGCTATTAAAAATTATATGAGAAAATATCAGAAATTTTTACCGAGGTCAGGTCGCAAAAATATTTACTTGGAAGGTAAAACTATACAAAATATTAATATGATCTTTAAATTTATAGGTAAACAATGATTAAAAAAATATTTGGAAATAACAGTAAATGATACAGTTAACTCTATAACGACAAATTGTAACCTTCAGATTTTTCAGCAGAGGGAGTTCCACATAGATGGAAGGAAATATTTTTTTCCCAAATAGGATAGATAAACTCCGCCTTTATTGGGCGGAGTTTGTAAACAAAGAGAACGCACCAAATTAAAAAAAAAACGATTTATGCATCCGATTAGGCATAAGAGTACTAAATAATATTTAGTTACTTTTATGCGATTAGGTTCTCAGATAATACGTATTGTATATACCTTAAATATTCATTAAATTTATCATTTGAAATTGTCAGCTTATCACATAAGAGTAGTTATTCTTATGGCTTATCAGAAATAATATTGTCTGAGCCTAAGAGGCGTATAGTTAGTAGATCTATTCTATTTGGAAAAAACACGGGTAATATAAATTATAAAATCAACGTTTAATTTATAGTAGGTACAGTCATTCGGTAACCTCCGAATTCTTTGAAACTGCTTGGATTTGCAAAATTTAGATAAGGCTCAAGTTCAAAAGTGACATAAGCCCGATTGTTTTTTAGGGGTAAAAACTACCCCCAAGTGAAAAAAATTGAAAAAATTAAAATTTAAGCATTTTATTGAAAAAAATCTTGTTCAAGTGCAAAGATTAAATAATGTTCTATGTTCTCGAACATGTTTGATCTTTTATTCGACCCTTTATTTAACCCTTAAAAACTACCCATATGCAAAAAATGATAAAAAAATACTTTTTAAAAGTTTGAAATGCTTTAACGGTGCAATTATTTAAAATAAAAATTTCCTCATTGCTTATGAAAGAATTTGTATCTCATAACACATTTCAACCCTTATAAATCACCCCTGTACTAAAAAAATAATAAAAAATTACGTTATAAATCTTGGAATGCTATAAATTGTACAATAATTTAAAATAAAAATTCCCTTATATTGTTTATGAAAGATTATTTTACTTTTGCCATTTTCAATTCTTATAAACTACCCTTTTGTACCAATATTAATGTAAAATATTTTTATTATAATCGATTTTTAAATATAATTATGCAATCATAAAAAAATTGCTACGCAGCATATAAATAATCACACTAAATTTTTTTACTTATTTCATTTGTATAATATAATATATAATATATAAAAATGAGAAAGCCTATTTTGCTCCGAAAAAATGTCATTGGTTTTTTTACCATAACTCGGTTAATTTTGAAGCTATAGTATCCTACAAAAAAAGCATTTTAAAAATAATTTCAAGAGCTGTAAGATCGTTTGCATATAAAACCTTTTAAGTCCTTCGATTTTTAAAGGGAAAGGATCGAAGGGCTCGAGACAGGTCATTTTTTCACTTCAAGCGGCGATATCTCCTTTATTTTTCATGCTATAGGAATAAAAAAAGCAAAATATTTGTTGAAAAAAAAGCTACATTTTTGTTGTCTATAATTTTTTACGTAGCTTTCATAGTTTCAGAATTAACTATTACCGTACATTATTCAAAAAATATGCATTCTAAACCGGTCTAACTTCAGGATCGCATGAAAAACACTAAAACAAAACTAATTGTAAAGGGTCTACTATTAATTTTAATCCTGATGGAAATGGTACAGCGTTTACTGCTCATTTCTCCTTAAAAAATATGAGCAACCCATCTGTTTTTGACGATAACTCCTTCAATTTTGCTCCAATTAACTTTTATAAGTGCTCATTTTGAAGGTCTTTTTGAGTACTACAAAAAACTTCTTGTATACGACGTACAACACTTTAAAAAAAAAAACGATTTTCTTTGTTTATTTATAAGCTACATTTTTGTTCATTACACTTAATCGGTAGTTTTTGAGTTATTCGCGAAAAAAACTTTTTTTTTTTTTCACTCAAAATTCCAAATTTTCAAACGTGAATAACTAAAAAACTATTGACTTCTCGAAAAAATTCTTCGAATATTTTTTTGCTCAAAATTCGATTCTCTATCGATTTCTAGCGTTATTTTGAAAAAAAATCCACTCCTGAGAAGGGGTGTCAACCCCCAACAGGGTGGGAGCGTCAATCGGCGCTATGCCACTAATGATCATTGACCTTTCTCTATCTGCCAAATTTCAAGTCGATCGGTTCAGTTTCAAAGAATTCAGAGATGAAAAGCTTCAATGACTGTACTATTAGGAATTATTGCAGCAATAATACAGTGGTTGTATAAAAAACAATATTTATTCCACAATATATACATATTTTGAAATGTACACTGTAAAATAACAATATATGTTGCCCCTCCATTAAACTAAGTATAGTATTATATACACAGCAATTGATTTGAAGACAAACTTAATAAATTGAAATAATATAATGCCACCTTCCAAAACATTCCAATCTTGAAACAAAAATTAAAAAAAATAGATTTATTAAGCAAGGTTTTTGATTTCTTTGATTTGAAAAACAAATTTAAGAATATTTTCATTTCACTGTCAATACCTGAATCTTTTAGCATATAAAATTTGAATAAGCTTTAGTTGCTATAAGGCAATAAAATAAAATATATATAAATACTAATACCCCATGATCGAGCCAGCAATAATTTAATATTGAACATATAATCCATTCGCTTTACCTTTTCACAAATGTCGACCTTGAAAATTTCCATTAAACAATTGAAATCATGACTTGCTTGTTTTTCCGACAGCGACTGGATTATAGCACTAGAGATCCTCATACTTGTGTGCAATTCATTGTAATACTGTTTCAGTCTAATATAAAAATTTCAAAAATATATAAAATCGTTATTCCAGTCAGTATTTGAAGAACTAAAGCCCACAAGTACCGCCATAAAAAAAATGTGTGTAAAATATATATCACATGTACGTATTACATAAACTAAGTGTTTAGTCTTGCCAATTTTTTAAAATTTTATTTGTTGTATCATCATAATCACAAATACCCTCGTTAAAGATCCAAATATTGATATTTTTCTACCGAAAACCTTTCCTCTCTAACGGTATCAATTATGATCACGACAATACAACAGATGTACACTTAAATCGATGAATACTTTAGACTTCCTCTAACACGAAACTAATGGTGATGCCCCAAGGACAACAATAAGGGGCACAGACAGCCCACAACCAAACACAGCAACTCGCTAGTCTTTAACGACTGAGACACAGGAACAGACGGCCTCGCAGTCTCTAGAGACTGGGGCAGCTTGGAGTAGGAATGCGTTTGACCACCGTGAGAGTTTTGTGTGAGCTCGGCCAGCACGTGGACTGTCGCGACGTACAGAAATGTACCGGCAGAGAATAACATAGCAATACCTGAAAAATAGTGGGTTCTGTATGAAACAATGGATAAATTTGCATTGTTGATGCTGTCAAACAGTAGAATCAACTGTTTTGACAGTCACAACCTACTTTATAAAATGTACAAATTAATGAAAATTTTGTAAAATTTTTTACCTGTCGCATTTAAGGAACTCAAGGTCTCCTTCTGCTTCTGCCCTATCCCGAAGTAAGTGATGCACGTCAAGACGGGAGCGGATAGTGAAAAAATCAACAAATGTTTCCTAATTCGTCGTCTGAAAAAGGAAAATTAAACTGATTTCCAAACCTTCAATGTTACTGTTACCTTTCGATACCTTCATGAAGAAGGAAAGTCACCAATCCAAAAGCGGCCGGCGCTTTGTGCAACATTATAGCTAAAAACACTATGATTTCAACGTCGGCATGGCTAGTAGTAGCAGCAGCACCTAAGGCTACGCCATCGGCAGCGGCATGAACCACCAAACCAATCGTTGCGGTAATGTTCCTCTCGGAAGGGCTGAGGTTCTCGTTTCTGCTTTGCGAGATCTAAAAAATGATAACGGTGACATTGATGGAGGACAAAAGATTGCGGAATTTTGCACCTGGTCCACCATGAGCATAAAAATGAAGCCTAAGACGAGGCTTATTCCTATCGCGGACAAGGGATCTTTGTGCTCGTGGATCTCGGATTCATTGTGGGCGGCTTGATGCACCTGTTCGGGGATCAATGACCTAACGCCCTCTGGAATTATTACAGCCAAGGCGGTGCCTACCAGGAGACCTGCTCCAAACACTGTGATCTTCTTCAGTTTGTCCTGAAGGCAAACGAATAAAACCAGTTTGCAAAAAAATTCTAAATGTCAGACAACATTTAAATATGCAAATTTGGAAGTATATTTATTTTTGTCATTTGCGACACCGGTTCTTCTTTCGTGTAGAAGTATGCAAATTTTATTATTTTTTATATGGCTGCTTAAAAAAGAATAACATAAATTATGTGTTAAAACTCCAGTATAACAGCAATAAAGAATATAGCTGCGTATACTCGGAACAAATGCTCTGTGGTTTTCTCACAAGGTTGTTTGTTGCAACAACTCTTAATGTTTAAATGCATGGAATCTTGAAATTAAATTACCAACTGAATAACCAGAAAAGGATTACTCTTTATTTCTCTGAATCTTTCAATATCTGAACGTTGTACAACATATTTGAACATCGGAAATATATGGTGACTTTTAATTTGAAATCCACATAAATTAACATAGACAAGAAAAAAGCAATAAAGGAAAATAAGAGGACTTGTAGTTATTAACTGGTTTACAGCATTTCATTATATTGATAAAGGTTAAATGTGAGTTATTAAAAAAGTATTACATTTAAATGCTATTAGAATATAATTAGTACTAGAAACAGATAAAGTGTAAGGCAGCATATGTTTATATATCAAACGTGCTTATTATGATATTGACTATAGTGTTGTTTCTATAACCGTATACGATAAACATAACATTTTTTTATACAATAATAATAGGAAAGTCTATTTATAGCTTACATTTTGTTCTTATTAATATGCAACCTGTATTTTCACTTTTGCAAACTGCAAAAATATGCAAATACATGTAACACAGCTCATATAAATATAGATATGATTTAAAGCAATAAATTACTTAACTTTTTTTAAGATGTTTACGCACATACAGTGTTGACTATAAATGTCACCTTCTGTTTTTTACCTTATTTTTCAAGATAGAGAAAAGAGGTAACAATAAGAATTTGAAAAATTTTTTGATTTGTTAGGCCTGTGTAACTCAAAGCTTGATTGTTTTTGCAAGATAGACAATAGAAAATTTAAAATATTCACAAAACTGTTACACCTGGTTCATACAAATGTACTACAAAAATCATACAAAAAATATGAATCTTAGAGTAAAATTTAATTACCTCCGACAAGTTAAAACACAGGGGAAATTCACCTCCGAAAAGCGAGCCCAAAAACATAAAAAGAACCAAAGCAAGGAGCATAAATGTCGGTTCCATTGTTGATGGTGAACTGCACTTGACTGAGGTTGCAAGTTGCAAGCCAAACAGTAAAACAAACGTGAGTATTTATCAAAACAAGAATACTAATCACAGGTAGGTATTCCCCACATATGGGTGTTCTGAGAAACAGTATATTACCACAAGAAACAAAGTTATTGGTAAATAATTGTTAATAGAGAATTAATTAACATAAAATCAGGTTTGTAGAATGCTTCGTACAGGGGATTTTTTATTGAATTATTCAAGAATGAAATACCTAAAGTTGCATAAAAAAATGTTGAGTGAAATATAGTGTAAAATGTTTTGTGTGATGCTGTTATGAATTTAAAAATATTTACCTCTGAAAAGCTGAAGAATAGGGGTATGGAACCAGCCAAAAACGACCCCACTAACATAACAAACACTAAACATAACAGCATTGAAGTTTCTTCCATCTTCACAGTGTATTCTTTACGTAATTACCTTTTATTTTTATTAGCTATGTCATCAATATTACATTCTACGTTGGATTTACTTTTAAAATGCATACGTATTACAACAGATAATTTAATGCAAATAGAAACAATTCATCCACGTATTTACCAAAAATACTATGGGCCAAATGACATGTCAAGGATGAAAGCAGTAGA
This sequence comes from Anoplophora glabripennis, assembly GCF_000390285.2. Lineage (NCBI taxonomy): Eukaryota > Metazoa > Arthropoda > Insecta > Coleoptera > Cerambycidae > Anoplophora > Anoplophora glabripennis. Next base: position 36,914 of record NW_019416315.1, read on the forward strand.
ACCCAGCAGAACCAGTCACCGGAATTTTGAAATAGAGAATTTTAGAATTTTTAGGTTTGATATTAACTCTTCAATGTTGGCAACCATCAGGGAGTATATAATCCATATATGTACATATGTCATCATCAATTTAATTAATATATAGAAATAAAATAAAATACAAAAATGGTTTTAAAATATCTTAATTATTATAGACTAGCTTTTATTCAATATAATTCCTAGTGTTACAAATGTTATTTATAATTAAACAATAAACAAATTAAATTATCAAATAGTGAATGGATTATACTTTAAAGTTGAATTAGGTATATTTAATTCTCTAATTTGGCTACAATAGCTCGATGTTTTTGACTTTTATTTTGTTGGTAGCATGTCAATTTGTGTAATAAAAATGGAGTCATTTGATGGATATTTGTAAATAAATAAGGAAAATGAATTTGCAGACGCTTTTCCAAGACTTCAATCCAAGGTAATATATTTTTATTTTTATTTAAGTTTACTAATAATTACACTTACCAATTGTCTTGTTTTAATCTTTCTGTACATAACCTACAACCTGTAGGATTTTTTTTGCTTTTTCTATTTTTAGTACATATAATTAAGTTATGTATTGTAAACATTCCAATTTTTTGTAGCAAGTTTATCGTACATTCTTGTCTGTTGGTATTCACCGCACTCTTTGCCCTACGATTAGATAATTATATTACCTGGTCTTTTTGGACGGTTTTTACACCAATATGGGTCTGGAAGGTACTAGTGATCACAGGCGCCACTGTAGGTAGTTACGTATGGTGGAGGTATCCACACTTTAGGTGAGCAAAACAGTTTAAAGTTTCGTTGATTGTAATTGTACAAACAATCCTTTTTAGGTTAGAAGGTGAGGCGTACATTCACTACAAATCGATGTTAATATCCTTAGCATTGCATCTGATATTGTTGATGTTCGAATTACTCGTTTGTGATAAATTGGAATCGTCTCGACACCTGTGGATTTTAGTATTTATACCCCTAATATTTATATCTATAGTTAGTATCGCCGTATGCATTTGGGCTGTAAAACACGACAGATCATTTGAGGTGATGACTTGTCTTACTACTAACCCGAATTTTATATGTCCGTGTTTGTTTTAGCTCGAATTATTTTGTGCCGTTAATGTGTTACAATTCATATTTCTTGCCTTGAGGTTGGATAGGTTTATCCTGTGGTCCTGGGAGGTTGTATTCGTGCCATTGTGGATCGTAATGTGCCTGTCGTTGGTAAGATTCGATATTTGATTTAAAAAAGCCACCTCACTTCTACGTTTTAGGTCGGCGTGTTATACACAATCATTTTTGCAGCCATTTTGTTAAGGACGCCAGAAGTAAATGCTCAACAAAGGAGGAGCAGTTTCAATTCTGCTCTGGGCTACACGTTTTTAGTGATTCCTATTCTTATATTCCAAGTAAGCACAGGAAAGTCGTTTTAAATGTTTCAGATTGACTTGGCTTGATTTTTTTTAGGTATTGTTGGCCAATAAATTGGACGACGATATTCGGATGACCTATACGGCCGTAGTTAGCCCACTTTTCATTTCATTTATAACCCTAATTTTAATGTCTTTCAGTGCCAAGGGGGGAAATAAATGTAAGTTGTTGTCGTTATCGAAACCGTTCTATATTTGACATTTTTCAGGGTGGTTTGGGATGCGTAAAGATTTCTGTTCGTTTGTACTGGGGGCGTGCCCCCTTCTCCAAGAATATGCCAACATAGCTTACCATTCGGAAAGACGGAACAATGGCGTGGAGTTGGAGCAGCAAATGGAAGCCAACGAGAAACACGTTAAAAGAGCAGACTTGATGAAGCCCGTCTTACCTATAATTTCGATCGAGATGCCCGACTGAGATAATGACTATTGTTTGTATGTGTATTGTCTTTCATTGTACAGTTTCGGAAATAACACGACTGCTGCAACGGATAAAAGGTGGCAGAGTTGTCAAATCTCCAGTTTTGTGATATCCGTGAAGCAAACTAACCTTACAGTTTCGAATAGACTTTTTTTTTGAGTTTGCAATTGAAATCGTCAGCTTTCAGTTAAAAAATAAACCTGGAATCATTTATTTATTTTCTGTTATTGTAGTATGACGTTATTTTGTTTGCCAAGTGCAGAATAAGTAGGGTTAAATATAATTTTTGTGAAACTTGTACTTATTTTGGTTTTCAAATATAAGCAGTATGAAACTTGCGTTTTTTTCGTAATTAAACATCTAATTATTAAAAATGGACGAAGATTGTCGAAAAAATGGACGGTATGAAATTTGGATGAATTTATGAGAGGAAATCAAATAAAATAAAAACAGACTGATTTTTCTACATAGTTTCCTCTTTTTAAAACACAGTTTTGTCATCCAATAAGATTTTTGTGCACCATCATAGAAAAGCATGTCACAGACACCAATTGCGCACGAACGATTCTACATCTCATTTATAAAATGATTACCTCCGAATGTTCCTTTCAAAAGAAAAAAGAAAATGGAAGTCGCAAGATGGCATATCCGAACCGTAAGTTAGATGTTCCAAGGGTATCCAGCGCTTTTGTTCCAAGCATTGTTGTGAAGTAATTCTACTCCGTAAATGGAAATTTTTTGTTTATACGCGAGTCTTACGTCATCGAGAAATAGGCAGTAATAGGCAACATTAATGGTACGTCGCTCGTAAAAAAAATCAATGAGTAATATTCTCCTGTAATCCCAAACGACAATCACGAGAACTTTGTCAGCAGAGACCTTAGTTTTCACCTTCACGGGTGTTCCTCTCCTGGGTTTTCTCAATTCCATGCTTCCCAAATTTTTTCCCCAACCACAGGAAAATTTCTTGTGCCAGTTGTAGAGATAGGTTTTCGATGGTATCTTTTGGAACTATTTCATTAGTCTGTAAAATTTCAGAAGGCTTTACGAATAATGCACTGTTCAATTAACATTATACATCCTACTCTATCATGGCATTACTGATGATGATGACAAAATGGATTGAGTTGTCTTTCCTACTTCTGACACCTTTACGCAACTAATAATGGGAGAGCAAAGCAATGAGATCACCTCATGAGAGTTGGGAAAAGAATTCTAGTTTATGTTGTAATATCCTAATTGCAAGTACATATTTTTCTTATTTACTTTCAAATAGATAAGAAAATGTAAGTATAAAACTGTCACATTATTTATTATATTCTGATGTTAAAATTATAAAATTATTATGTATAAAAAGTTGTTATTGGAATAATTTTTCTCCATACAGGGCAAGTCGAATCCAAAAATACGTGGTAGTATAAAAATAAGGTTTCTCATATAAACTGCTTCCCTTTCTGACTTTGTTTTAACAAAAAATTTCATTTTATTCCTGATTTTATCCTTTGTAAAAACATTCTTCTTCTCCTGTTCTTAGCTTTATTTTAACAAAGATGTACCTCTATTATGTTCTTCATTCTGTTTTCGTTAACCACATTAATTTTTATTACGTTCTTGATAAAAACTTTAATCTTTATTTTGTTCTTCACTAACTTTCTTTTTTATGTTCTTGACCTTATCCTATGTAACTTTGTACGTAATATATTTTTTTTCTTGGCATTGTCTTAGCAAACCATTTCTATTGATTTTGTTTTTGATTCTTGTGAGAGTATAAAAACATTTCTCTTGTCAATAAAAACACATTTATTCCATTATTGATTTTAACTTTATTCTTGTTAAAAACTTTTTGCTTTATTTGTCACCATTATGAAGGGTGCTACTCATATTTAAGTACGTGTTCAAACTTCCATGAGTGATTTTTTATGATTCTAAGACGGAAAGTTTATATAAACGTAGGTCCGGTTATGCTTCATTTTCAAGATACAAGGTGTCAAACTGTTTTTAAAAAATCGTTTTAATCCTTTAGCCGATGTTGTTGAAATTTGGCAGTATTATTTATGGTAGAATAGCGTCCCAAGGGGCCCCTTAACCAATATTTTTGTAAAAAAAAATGTGGGTCACTGACTTTTTAAAAACTTTTATAACTTTTTTCTCCTTAACCAACTAAATATACAACTTTTTTGTCTTGAATTTTCGCAGAAAAAAAAAAATCATTTTATTGCATAACATAAATACAACATAGGTAATAAAAATTAAAACTACCGGACTATCAAAAACTGGGGTTTCTACCATAAATAACTGCCAATTATCAACAAAATCGCCTAAAGGATTATTTGTATCTTGAAAATAAAGCATTTCTGGACTTATGTTTATTATTCCAATTAAATGGGCCTTTAAATCTCAATTTTGGTCTACTTGTCTGAATTTTTGATATAGGTTAGTTTGAGATATATAATAAGTGACAGTAATTTTTTTTCAACCCCCGTCCAGGGGCGAAAAAAGAAAATAAAGGGTTTTTTCAATATTGTAACTCAAAAGGGGTAAGAGCTAGAAAAAAAAGTTTCTTATAAAAGTATAAAAGTAGAGCATAAAATTCTACATAAAAATGGTCTATTGACTTTTTCTTGTACTATTAAAATTAACAGAGTTAGAGAGACTAGAATTTAAAGAATGGTTTCAGAAATTTAACAAATCATAACAAGCAGAAAAATGAACGAATTTTATAATTGTTTTTTCAATCTGCTCTAAAAAATGTAAACTTTCTTTTCGGATAAATATCTAGATGTTTTTTTAATTTTTAATAAAAAAGTTATAACAATTTCAATTTTGTAACCGTTCATTTTTATGATTTAATACTAAAACACCATTTTTCTATGCCGATTGATTGATTATTTAAAATAGTGAGAAGTTGCTTTCGAAATTTTGTTTTACGACAAAGATAAAAAATCACGTTCGCTTTGTGAAATTGTTATAACTTTTTTATTAAAAATTTAAAAATATATCTATTTCTCTGAAACGATAGTTCACATTTTTTAAAGTAGCTTGAAAAAAAAATTATAATTCATTCATTTTTCTGCTTGATTTTTTTAATTTCTGAAATCATCCCTTAACTTCTAGTCCCCTAACTCTGTCAATTTTAATAGTACAAGAAAAAGTCAATAGACCATTTTTATGTAGAATTTTATGCTCTACAACTTTTATAAGAAACTTTTTTTTCTAACTCTTACCCCTTTTCACCCCTGGCCAGGGGTCGAAAAAAAGTGACTGTCACTTATTGTTATTATATACCTCAAACTAACATATCAAAAATTCAGGCAAGTTGACCTAATTGCAATTTAAAGGCCCATTTAATTGGACTATACAGGGTGTTAATGAAGTATGAGAAATAAATTCACAAATATCTTAAATACCTTTTACCCAATTTTGTTGTAATTTGGCAGTAGGGGCCAATTTAACCCTAAATTGACGAAAATTTTTGACAAAAAAATGTGCGTCACTGACTTTTTTAATTTTTATATATTTTTTGAATTAAGAAACTAAAAATATAACATAAAGTACTGCCAAATTACAACAAAATTGGGTAAAGGGTATTTAAGATATTTACGAAATAGCAATTATTTTACACCCTGTATCTTGAAAACGAAGCATCTGTGTACCAATGTTTATATGAATTTTTTGTCTTAAATGCACTCAAATAATTGTCTGTTGAATTTATTGTACATACTTAATTAACACTGTATATAAACTTTTCGTTTTAGAATCACAACTTGAAGTTTGGTCACGTACTTAAATAACACCCTGTATTCTTGACTTTGTTCTCAATAAGATTGTTCATTATTCTGTCCTTGACTTTGTTCCCAATAATGTTTTGTTCTAAAAAACAAAAACAAAACATACTGATTAAGAGAGTGCTATTTATTTGTTTATATTCTGCATTTTGACTTTTCAGCAAAAACCTTCTTGTTTATACGAATTTTGACTTTCTTCCCAGTAAGATCGATTTAAATTCTTTTCTTGATTTGTTTTCATAAAAATTCCTTTTTTTGTTCTCATATAGTAAGTTATTCGTGATATTTTTTTATCTGTTCTATTTTGATTTTTTATTTTGTAACAGCACACATCAATTTTTCGTTTGAATCACTCTTCTGAAACTCGTATTAGCTTTAGAAAACTAATTCCAAGTTTATTTGCAAATTTCCGTAAGCAGAAAACCGTATTTATTTTCATCATTCCTTATAACAACTCAAAATAAAATATGGTGATACTAAAACAATTTATTCTCCTTATACTTATAAATATACACGTTTCTATACACTCTTAATGATAGGTCCAGTATTTACAAAACTTGTGTCGCAACGCTATTTGTAAAATAAATGAAAGCACCCGTCAAATTCACAAAAGTAGCTCCAAGGAAAACGGGCGCCCATCTTCCTCTAGAAATGGTCACCAAAGTGGCTGTAAGCGGTCCACATAGAATGCCAGGGATCGTCGCTATCGTGTTGCTAATAGCGAACGTCGTACCAGCATAATTCGGAGCCACGTCGACGTGATTACTGAGATGCCCTGCTGAGTTGCTAGCCGACAGTCCCATGGATATACTCACGAGGATTAACGCAAAGGCCAAATGGTCAACCACACAGAATATGGCTAGGAATAGTGCGGGGCCGACCAATCCAATACAAGTCATGAGTCTTCTAACATTAAGCACCGACCAGTTCTTCCTTCCTAGCAATCCGTCGGCTACATGGCCACTTATGACTCCGAAAATCGAGTTTACAATGTAGGGCACCGCCGTTAGACTCAAGCTGTGAGCGTTAGCACCCAGATACCTCGACAGGTAAGTCGGAAGCCATTGCATGATGATGTACGAGGACCAGTTCATGGCGAAATGAGCAGTGTATATCACCCACAAGGGTTTGCTGAAAATTAAATCGGCCCATCGGATGTTGTGGGATATCACCTTAGGCATGTGTAGAGGAAGCGATTCTTCGCCATTGTAGGAATCCTCTGGGTAAAAACAGTACCAGAGCAGCACCCACAGGAATCCGAAAGATCCAAACCAGTAGAAACATGCTTCCCAGGATAAATGCGGGCATAAAACGGATGCTACTGTTTGGCCAACAGAACCGGAGGCTAGCAAATACGAAAAGGCCCTTGAACGTTCTTCTACTGGTACGCTATGAGCGAACAAGTGAAATATTGTCGGTAAACCTAAAAGATGAACGTTACAGAAAGATAAAGGGGAATAAGTGAAAATCATTACCTAATCCTTCTGCAAATCCAAGTACTATCCTACAAATAACCAGGGCTGTAATGCTGCTTGCTAATAAGGGGGTTATAAATGTTGCAATACTCCACAAGACCACACTACAGATTAGAACATTTTTGGCTCCTAATTGTGTTGCCCAGAAGCTTCCTGAAAGAGTTTACAGCATTATATATGTGTACAACTAGAAGCTTGCCTATATGTTACCTAAAATTTGACTAGTGAAATAACCAAAGGCGAATGCAGATAATATCCATCCCTGCGAATGTAAACTCCACTCAAACAGATTTGTCATGGGTACGATGGCAATGGGCATGATGACCCTGTCGGCACTGTTTATAAAATTCGCGAAGCTGCATAGCGCCACTATTCTCGAAGTCCTCGTGAACCAACGTATTCTTCCCATTTTCGTGGCGAACTAGTCTAATATTTTCCACATCTACACGTTTTTTTAATATTGCAGCACCTTACAGTCTTGGACAACTGAACATTTAATTCTACTCTCCGTTATCAGTTTCGTTATCTGTTATAAATCACCAGCTATCTACATTTTCGCTTTTTTACGTTCTTTATTTGCACAGCTGGCATGTCAACAATAGCGCCATTTTGAACATGGGGGTTTTTATTATCGACACCCTGAATTTGTTGTCTGTTGGCAAACTGTTGCAGGGTATTCCCATGGAATATTAAATATATGGGTGGCATTCCCCATAGAAATGTAACAATTTACAGATACTAATACCACATAATACGGTTCGTATTTTAAGCTGATTACACCATATGAGTAAGTTACTCAAATGAATTACACTAAAGTTACTCTGGAGTAAATGTCAAACTCATGTACATGTAAACAAAAACCTTCACAGTAGTTCAGCAAATTACTTTTGGCTTTATAAATTATTTGGTGTAAATGTCAAAATGATTTTTTTTACAAAAGTCTTTTATTTTGAAATAAATTACATAGTTTGTAAAAAATGATCTTAATTTATTAACACGAAAATTAAATAAAAACAAATCGACGATCTTTAAGTTTTCTAAAAATTCTTTACATTAACTATTTTAGAATAATCTACGGACAGCATAAGTAAGCGATACATTAAAAACTTGACCTTACTAATTAAGTTAAATAACTATAGTCAAGAGAGTTCAAACAAGAAAATGTTTCAGTCAAATTCCTTCAACAGATCTAAGTAAATGTCCTCACAGCAAATTAAACAAAATGTTTTTGAAGCGTCTTGACTGCAATTATTTAGGGTTTGGACAACTTGAGATGAGGTTTAAGCCGACAGCAATTGCCGTATTTCATTGTTTTCAGCCGATTCTAGGTAAGTCTTTCCGTCAGGGGCAACTCCATCCTTTTTGGCACCGTTTTCTAACAGTAGTTTCACACAGTCTTTGTGACCCTCCCATATTGCCGCCAGAATTGCCGTAATCCCATGCTTGTCTTTGGACTAAAATTCAAAATGACAGTTAAAATATTTAGTGAAAAGTTGTATACCAATTAAAATTTACATTTCAATAAATTTATTCTTATCTAATACAAAAGTGACAATATTATCTAAGAAATGTCTACACATTAATAGAAAGTTAAAGATTATTACTCACGATTTCACACAATTAAAATTTAATAGACATTAATTTGAATTTAAGTGGGCATAGTTTCCATTTCAGAAAACAGAATTAGAAACATTGACGTTCAAATAAAGGAATTTTTGGTAAAACTTACATTTACATCAGCCCCCGCAGAAATCAGGTATTCTATCACATCTGCCTGACCATAATCAGCGGCGTATAAAATTAGAGGACGACCATCCACCTCTTCATTAACATTTACAGACTGAAAATCCAAATGAGTCATGTTATCGTTTTATGAAGGTTTTCCGAGGTTTAGCCGCATTGGATACTCACCTTTTTTTCTACAATATCTTTCACCTGTTCTAAATCACCGTTCTTGATGGCCCATACGAAATCACCACTCATTTTGCCAGGATATTTACTATTTTTTATTAAAAAAATTCCTCTGATCGGCAAAAATTGACAGCTGTCACGGTGATTGGTTTTGGCACACGTGCTACCAACGGTTGTAGGTCCCTCAAAATGCCCTAGCCTGGAATACATTCAATTTTTATCGGTTGGCAGAGCTGAATATTTATTTTCTTTAACCTAACCTCAAAAAATATTAGATATTAAGAAAATTTAAATTGTTTATTTGAAACTTTTACGTGCTTATTTTATATAATGGCATCAGGACTTGATTCGTTCGTAAACCGTATCCTTTTCTTGTACTTGATTGTATTAGTTCGAATTAATTAAATATAACCTTAATCACTTTCACAGATACTGTATCAATAATTACATCTGACGGCAGGAACTTTATTGTAAGAAAATTGGTCTATATTATTACACATTTGTTTTATAACGCACCTCTGTTGTAGGGTACATTGAAAGGTTTTGACCAAACTATAAATATAATCCTTGATGAGTCTCACGAAAGAGTATATTCCACAACAACCGGTGTCGAACAAGTTATGTTAGGGTTACACATAATAAGAGGTGATAATGTGTAAGTACATGTTTTCACTTTCCTCAAAACACTACTTGCTTTTTTTCAATTATTTTTAGAGCCCTCATTGGACTAATCGACGAAGAAATTGATAACAGACTAAATCTATCCAATATCAAAGCAGAACCTTTAAACCCCGTTGTACATTAACAAGCAATAAAAATAGTTTTAAGTGTATAACGTGTTGTTATTTGTTTCGATTTAACCCTATTACTTGTTTTTTTTTTATTGACAGATACTGAACATGTCAAAGTTTTATTTTGTATTTTTTTCCTATGTGCTATCCTTATGTTATGTAATAGAATGTGGCGTGGTTAACACAGGTACGGTTCTATTTTCTAGTAGGGATATAAGCAGGCAGTGTTGGCATCCTGAGGAAATCGCCGTTTTAACTACAAGAATGATTTTGCAAGATTTGTTGCCAGAAGTGAACGTTTTAGAGATCAATAACAATGATTACGTTGATGATATTGTGGAGTATTTTAGGTAAACAAAAATTTATACACTGAAAAGGCATTAGCTCTGCAATGGTCTCTTTTAGGTTGTTATTTGAAGTTGTCCAAAAGTCTACGCAAGGCAGATCAAGGCATATAACGATGTTAGCATTGTCAGACCTAATCGGTAACAACTTGTTAATTAAAACAAATTAATTGCATTCTTACAAGTGTAAAGAAATATTAAAGTTGGTAATATCTGTTATGTAGGAGGTTATTTGCAACATGCTGTTTTACCAATGGCGCGATATGCGTATTACGCAGGTGTAATCGACTTTCCCAGCATGGAAAAATTGATACAACTCTACGAAGAACTCAAGTGGTTCCTAAGAACCAATGGACAAGGTTGGGCGAAGCCTCTTCAGCCTAGTAAATGTTTGTACCATTTTTTAAAGCTTTAATGATAAATATTGATTGATAGGAACTGAATATGACATAGAACCCATAGATTTATCTAAAGAAGGGATAAAAGGCAACAAGTCCTGCTGCCGAAATCTGATTTACTATCAACGGCCACCGATAAAGCGAGAAGCTAACAGTGAAGAAGAAAAACCGACTAAGTTGTTTTTCCCAATTCCTTTTTTCGACTCCAAAGTCCGTCCTTCTGCTATCGCAGTGCCATTTAGAAGGTAAAAGAAACGGTGACCTCTTTTCTTTATTAAAAATTACCTTTCAGATTTGCTCTACGAAATATCGAGTCGAAAAGGGCAGCTTACATGGTGTTGAAGTATTACATTTCCGTACATAACTGCTTAAATGACTTACACGCCGATAAGTCTACAAGTGAAAGCTTCCAAAATAGCTTATACACTTGGTTAGAACAGAACGTTATGCCCAAGCTGAAGGACGACAAGTTTTATTCGGCTTTTGGGGGTATTATGAGGGTGGAAGAATCTCTAAAACTACAAGGTAAATGTTTTGTTATTCCTTTAGTTTTATTTAAAAAGTATATTTTCTTTAAGGTGCAAAATTCGCTAGTAATACAGGGAACACTGAATGTTTCGAAAATGAAGGCGATCAGGAACTGGGTGCCGTACCAGGAGGGGTAACCGATTTTTAATACTGCAATTGCAAATTTTTTATTAAATTCTCATTTCTTTCAAGGAATCTTCGTCTAGGTCCAGCATTATTTTGATTTCGATGCTTGTTACTATATTTATATGGTTTATTATTGGTACGTTGTTCATCTGCTACCGAATCAGGGCTAATAGCAAAAAAGGGGGTAAGTGATAATCAGAATTTTACAAGACATAATGAAAAATCGATGATTTCAATCATGTTTCAGCACAAATGAATGTTTCGAGCGGCACAGGAAGTTCCAGTTCATTTGGGTCTAGTAGCAAATGGTCGTCTTCTAAAAGGTAAATAATAAAAAAAGGCGTCATAGGATAATAGAAACATTAATCTGTTTTAGAACTGTGGATACCTGCAAATGTTGCACGACAGCAACAGAAAAGTCGGCAGAAATAAACAGTTCTGTTTCCAGCGAGTTCGACAAAGAAGAAACTCGCAAAACAGGGAAAAAATGTACCCCAAAATCCCTGCTAAAAAGTTTCACTTTTGCAGATAAGTGTTCAAAGAAAGAGCCCTACGGAAGGACCTGCTTCTGCGATGGGCCTCCGACTATTGACCCCAAACACTCGTTAAAGCTGCTACCATCCATACCGGAAATGTCGGAGAATTCGTCATCGAAGCGCGACGACCGGATAAAACTGAGTGGCAAATCTAGGAAGATAAGTTTTAATAAATCCTTGTGTCCAAGTAGTAGAGAAGACAATGATATGGAGAAAAATAAATCGAAAATCCGAATATGTGTGCCTAGATTAGCAGATGTTGATGTGACGGCTTGCCCGCGTTATGACGATAAAGCTGTGTCTCTTTCAAGGTTAGTAGGTTTACAATAATGACCGCTTTTGTATTTATCATCGCTTGTTTCAGTTTTAAAACCAAATCGAGCAATGGAAATGATCTGGGTATCCAAATTTCGGTAAATGTTTCTTATTAATTAATTCTTTCAGTATATCGGTAGCAATTTTTTTTATTTTAGGAACCGGGTATAGAGTATTCAATTGAGCAGCCAGAAATTGATATAAAGGAAGATATTATTGACACTAATGGAAACACAACGGAAGAGACATCTGATAATACTGGTATTACTGCAAAGTAACCTTTAATATATATATTTGAAAAAAAAAATAATAATTTGACTTTATTTTTAGTTCTCCACATATATACGCCTGTCATTCCAGTCTTACTGGTAATTATACTACAGATCAGAGATTCCAAAGTGAAAAACCATTTATTTTTGGTTATGACTTCCAGACTTCATCGTCTTCAGGTAATTTTTGCAGTTATATTCAATGAAAAGTCACTATTAGAACTCTAAAAATGTATTTAATTCCTGTTTCGTCAATTTTCTAAAATCTCTTACATATTACATCATGAATGGATTGTATACCTGAAATATTTTTTTGGTTTTTAGAATTATCTGATGAAGAAAGTGATGTGAGGACATCTACAACAAAATAATTTCTTTGGAAATGATTAATATACCCGAATTGTATTACTTTCATATATTTGTTTTAATTAAATGCAATTTTCATTATTTACAGGTGAAAATAAAAATAATATAAATCACACTTGACTCATTTATTTTACTGATTGGCATTCAAAAACGTTTATTTGAATTACCCCTTCCTTCCATAACCAAATAATCGTTTTTTCCTTAATTTTCCTAAATTTTGTAAATGCTACTAATCAGTCGTGAATAGATTATACACTTTTTAGAAATTTTATTTTAAGGTTGGCACCTCTTAAATAAATACTTTTCTTTCATTGGTTCATCACCACAGATCGGGACAGCCAATCTAGACATAAAAAAATTTAAAATAAATTTACCAAAGTTTTGATTTGAGAAAAGTGATGAAAAAGTGTGTAGGACATCCAGGACAACATGTACCATAACAGAAGCTTCAAACGTTTATTGAGGCTCGTATTTTATTTGTTTATACTGTTCTCGTCAATGTCAACAACTAAAAACTTCAAAAGGCGTTTGATTTTTGACGATTATCTTATCAAGAACTGATATATATCGTTCTAGAAAATATTATCCTGAGGCAATGTTTGTAAACAAATTAATATGCCTGTGAATAATTATGCAAATTGGCTGCTGCATATTGTTTTTCATACGGTTTATATCATAAGATTAGAAAGTAATAGGATATTTTTAGTAGTGGTACCTAAATAATTGCGAGGATTTTTTAGTGCTGTAAACGTGTCTTGACAGAAAAGGTCGTACTGCGCCGGATTATGCGCATAGATTTAAGATCAAAGTCGCCATATTGCTAACTGTCTAAATCGGAAAATTAAGTAAGTAAATACAGGCTTATCCACGTATTACCTTTAGCTTTTAAAATTTTCGATAATTTTTCTGTGTTGTGGGTGTCTTTACGCGTAAGTAGATGCATAATAAAGGGCTTTCTGTAGGACCAGTTCTTCAAAACACTTGAAGAATATTTAGAGTTATTGCATAAAATTCTCACAATAAGTGCTAGTTCAAAAAATTTTTTGTGTAAAAGAGGACAGGTCGTGTCGCAACAGTTCAATTGTATTTTGATTTTAAATACTGTTAGGTAAATTTTTGCAGTTTCCGGACCCAATCGGTGGGCGGTTAGGGCTTTTGTGGGCCAAAAATTGTTACATGGCAGGATATTTGACAGATGTTCTAATTTTTTTGACATTCTCTTTATTTAACATTAAATGGAACCAAAAACAGTTAGTTTCAATTAGTTCGACTTCTATTAAACTTGCATTGTCGCAGCACAACGCTGAAAAAAACTGGGTCTTTTGGGGAAATGGGCAGCAATATGTGTTTATTTTTCCTATGATTAACAAAGAAATTCCCAGAATTTTAATGACTTAACATTAGTGTTACTGTGAATTAAATTTGTATTATTACTGCCGTATACTGATTCACTGTTTTCGTATTTGTTTAAGGCAAGAGAGAGAGATTTTTTGTAAGTGATAGTACTAAAGAAGCAGGTGTCGAAATGTCTGTTTTGAATCAAAGTGGAGAGGAGCAAGTTGAATGCCCATTGTGCATGGAACCCCTGGAGGTGGATGATCTGAATTTCTTTCCGTGCACATGTGGATACCAGGTATGATAACCCTTGAAATTGCGACTAGAAATGCCAAAATATGTTACTCGAATTAGTCCCTTTAAATTTAAATATTTTATCTGTACAATTGTATTGATTTTTCTTTTGTGATAAAAAACCAATAGATAATATCACACATTACAAATCTGCTGTTTTTATGCCTTTTTTATATTAAAAAAAATATTGTTTAAGGTTTTTCTTTATCAAAGTAATTTAATTTATCCATAAAACTAATGGCAATTACCTAATTCATGTGGGTTTTCTTTATCAACAGGTTTTACATTCGCGTTATCAAAGAAAATGACTACAGTATGTGGTCTCCATATGTTAGCAGATATCAAGTAATGCTTTCCTCTAAGCCTTTCTATTATTTTTGTATTAAACCCATAATTTGTGTTAAAGCATATATCGTTTGTGTAAATTTTTTTTGTAAATATTTATGTAACATTTACTTAAATGTCTATTTAAAAAATAATAAATCCCATCGAGAAATGTAATATTTGTTTTGGAAACGATTCGTCAAATGATCTATTGCAAATGTTGCAATATTTTCTAAATACAATACAAAGGTTTTATACAACAATAATTGTACTCGTCAAAGTAATAAAATTAAAACATATGGATGTCAACATAAAAGTATTGATTTACCTAACATTACAGTTGACCTTAAAAATGTTTCTCAATCACATTTTTACATAATTTTGTTATTTGAATGGATTCCATTTAAAGACATTAATTTCCAATAACTTTCTTATTTGCAGCTTATATCTTATGCTAAAATCTTCTAGTGATTGCACTTTATTGACGCAATTGTGTTTTCAGGAACATAATTTATACAGGGTGTCTTTGGAAAGCAATAAAAGTGTACTTTTATTCGAAAAGTACAAATTTTGTATTAATACTTGCGAAATTCACTGTTTGAAATCTGACACTACGCTTTTTAAATGTTTGCATGGAATTACGGTTATCGTTAATACATCCTTCCAGATCTGTCGTTTCTGCTGGCACAGGATCCGCACGGATGAGAACGGGCTGTGTCCGGCGTGCCGCAAGGCGTATTCCGAAAACCCCGCCGACTTCATCCCCCTGTCGCAGGAGCAGGTGGCAAAGCTCAAGGCGGAGAAGAGGCAACGCGACCAGCAACGCAAGGCCAAGCTGACGGAGAGCCGGAAGCACCTGGCCAGCGTCAGGGTGGTGCAGAGGAACCTGGTGTTTGTGGTAGGTCTGCCTATGAGGCTGGCCGATCCCGAGGTGCTGAAACGGCACGAGTATTTTGGCAAGTTCGGCAAGATTCACAAAGTGGTCATTAACCAGTCCACGTCGTACGCTGGGTCGCAGGGGCCCAGTGCAAGTAAGTGGCGATATAGTAATTTTACGTTGTTTTGGTGAATGGGGTCGTTTTCTAAGTTTCTTTTATAATTATTTTTGTTCTTAGTGTTGTTAGGACGAAATGATTCTCAAGTGCTTGAGAATATTAGCAGGTACTCCCACATGAAAAAAAAAAAATACAAGTCTACGTTTTCTTAAGATGCACAAAAGTTGAACTTTGTCTTTTGCCAAAATTTTCTTATTTTTCTCTGTACAGGAGTGGTACCTGATGACAAATAGTAGTTATGGCACTCTCTTCCACATAACTCAATGTATGTTTTACTAAAGTTTCCTGTTAATAATAATTTTTTTAACCTTCCAAGAACACACCTATCCAGATTACGGAGAACACTCTGGGTCAATGTGGTCCAAGACTTTTTTTGATCGTGTACCATTCCGCAATGTCTGGGCTGAATAGCTTGAAAAAATTCTGAATGACGACTGTGCTCTCTGCAAACCATGACAAGCTTTTGAAATTATAGTTGAGAACTCGAACTTTTCAAATTTCTTTAAGAATTTCACCATCAAAAAATTTTTTTGGGTCAGATTGATCCATAGTTTTCTCCGAAGGTTAAATTACTCTAGAATCTAACAAACAACACAAGATAAAGGGTATTATAGAAAGGTTAGATAATGGAGAATTTTGGAAAAATATTCTTGATTTTTATGAAACTCGAAAGTCCACTGCATAAGATTTTTTATTTTCATCAATGCATTTTTCTAAGTCTGTATAAAAATAGCAATAATTTTTTTTTGGCGGATTTTTTTTAGGATCATTTATGGTTATTCAGTAATATAGAATGTTTTTTAATTCCGACTAGACTTTGTATGCTTTATTTCAGATTATCGAGGTTTTACTCTATCGCTTTTGTAAATATAGGGCACATTCAAGAAAAATGTAGAATATTTAGCGTATTCAGAAATTGAAATATGAAAAAATTTGATTTTTTTTATTTTTGCAGCACTTTTTTATCAAATACAGTGAAAATCGGTTATAACTACCTTCAAGGGACCG
Organism: Anoplophora glabripennis; assembly: GCF_000390285.2. Lineage (NCBI taxonomy): Eukaryota > Metazoa > Arthropoda > Insecta > Coleoptera > Cerambycidae > Anoplophora > Anoplophora glabripennis. The sequence goes on from NW_019416315.1 coordinate 53,658, forward strand.
TTTGTTTATGGTTGTTATAACCGATAGACATAATAAGCAATTACATATATTTTATTTAAAATTTGTATAGAAAAAATGATAAATTTATAATACAAGTCTTCAAGTATGTACATGTGTTGCTTTGTGTTCAAAAGATCTCGCGTGCTTCGTTTTCAATGAATCGTTTACGAATACAGACTTACTTTATTTCTATCCTTCCAAATTGTTGAAATTGTAGTTGTGACACGCCACATTATTTTACTTGCTTGCATTAGTTTCTCCGTTTTTTAGTCTCTATATTATGTGTGATTTTTCTTCTTTATTAAATACTTTTCTCTTCGACATCGTTATAGAAAGCAGTAATTAATTAAATCATATAATATAACTGCATGCGCAGATAAGTCGTAATTTGTCTCAAACATACTAACTGGTGTCAAAAGCGTGGATGCCGGCGGGGAGCGCGGAAGAGCGGTGCATTGGTTTTAAGGCCGTAAATCACTATTGGTCGTTATAACCGATAGAGTCTAAATGCGAAATGTCGTAAATGGTGTCGTAGTAAACGGTAATTTCAATATGGTATTTCTATAGAGTTAAATCGGGACTTCCAAATTCCGTCGTTATATCCAATATGTCATATAAAGCAATGTCGTTATAACCAATATTCACTGTATAACATAAAACTCAAAGTTTTTCTAATTTGTTTCATTTTTGTAGTGGTTTTCTTAATGAAAAATAAATTCCTGGGCATTTTACATTACTATGAAAGTAAATTTAAGAATTGTTGCAATTAAATCCAGTAAATTATAAATACTTAAGTGACGAACTCTACTACTAGTTGTTGCTGGCACTGACAACCAAACAACATAAATAAGGTGTGAGAGAATGGATTATTTGTCACCTTTTGACATATGCAATGAAATAATATGACAAAAAACTCGACCCGTATTTTTTTATTTTTGTTCGAAATCATTTTATTGGCATTTGAAAAATATATACAGGCAAAACGAATTTGGCAGACAGTCGTAACTTGCTGGATTATTATAATAGCACCATCTATTAATAAGAAGTTCAACTAAAATCTTGTAGATCTGGGTAATTAGAAAAGCGCGTAGAGCTCAATTGTAGAAATTAGCGATTCTTTTTTCAAACATAACATGTAACCCAAGAAAGCTTAAATTTAAATTTTTTGTACTTTCGTCGTTCTTATGGGTGTCATATTGGATTTTTGCTTTTTTGAATTCAGCCCATTTTTCTGATTTTAGTTTGTGTCATATGATATGATTTTATTCTCTCGTTTTTGTCAAATTACTAATTTATGCATTTGTACAAAGAGTGCTTTGAAAACAGAACATTCAACTATTATTCCAAACAAAATTTTGACAGTTTCATTAAATTTTAATTGCCATCATCTAAATTTGGATAATTATAATTTTTTACGTGAAACAAAGCTCGATATTCCTCAAAATAATTACATAATCAATAAGTTTGAGGCATATCTCGCTCTTCTTCATGTGAAAATTGCATTTTTAATTTTTCGAATATCGACATTGCTAACAAAAATTTAAACAAACTGTCAAAATTTTGTTTGAAGCAATAAGTGCAAGTTTTTGTTTCACAGCACACTTTGTACATATGGTTATATCAGTGTTTTGACAAAAACGAAAAGGTAAACCATAAAGAGTGACCGCAAAAAACCTGTGATTTTCGCCCGTTTTTTCACAATTCACAGATAATTAAGAAAATACATAAAAATATGTTTTTGATCGCAAATTACTTGACGTAAAAAACTGATATGAGCATAGCTTTTAGTATTTTGAAAATTTTAAAAATCACCACTACTTAGGGGTTGAAAAAATGCCAAAAATGAAGAATTTGAATATTACCAATTGATATAAAAACTATTAGCATGTGAATTATCTTAATATATTTTCTTTGGAATTTTTACAATTATTTCTGATATTCACTATTGTTGGAGATGATTCCACCCCTTGAGCGTGCTTAAGGGTGGATTTTCTAATTCAACATGCTTATTTCAGTCATGAGAATAAATGTTTCTTTGTATCAAGAATCATTCAATAGAAAAATTCACATGCTAATAGTTTTTATATTTATTGGTAATATTCAATTCTTCATTTTGGGCGTCCTTTCAACTTCTAAATAGGGGCGATTTTTGAGAATTTTCAAAAAACTGTAAGCTATGCTTATCTTAATTTTTTATGACGAGTAATTTGAGACCAAAAACATATTTTTATCTATTTTCTCTAGTTCTCTGCGAATTATGAAAAAACGGGCGATTTTTGCGGTCACTCTTTTCATTTTAAAAAAGCAATTTCTTTAAATTTTTTATAAAAAAAAAAATAGCGAAAGTCACAGGTTTACTTTTTTCCTTAACAATTTCAAAACAAAAAAAGATAGATCAAATTTCTCTTCGATAAATTATTATCAAATTCCACAACTTTGCCACAATTTCTTTTACCTTTTATCTCTTTAGATAACTGAGAAAAAGGGACACCCTCTATAGAATTTGACTTACGAAAATGACCCCATCAACTTAATTGATCTGGAAAATTACAATTTTTATGGGAATGGTACTGTAAACCTTCCGCTTTTTCAGGTGCCTATGTAACTTACATGAAGAGTGATGACGCTTTAAGAGCCATACAAAGTGTTAATAATATAACGATAGATGGCAGACTGATTAAGTCCAGTTTAGGTACCACGAAATATTGTTCGCACTTCATGAAGAACCAGACGTGTCCAAAGCCTGACTGTATGTACCTACACGACTTTGGTAAGTAAGAGGATGAGGTTCTGCATGTTTTTTATTTCTGTTTTTCTCCGCTCGACTCTCAACTTGTGATTCTTGTAATAGTTTGCTTGCGTTTTGTTGGATTACGTTGTGATATTTTAAAACTTCTGCGTCGTTATGAGTTAAATCATTTTGTGTAACCATATTAAACTTTTGCTGTGTTTCATAATGAGATTTGGAGTATTTTCAGGTATTCCAGTGATTCACAGAATGTTTCAGGGCCAACAAACACGTCAACAGTAATTCTGGTCATTTTTTAATACTACGTTTACATAAAATATTGCAGGTTGTGCGGGAAACAGTAAAAATTTCCTCCCTCTGTGTACGACTTGTCCCCGATGTACCCCTTAATAGTGTATCTCTTGATTTCAAGGAGACTCCGAGGCGAGCTTCACGAAAGAGCAGATGCACGCCGGCAAGCACCAGGAGTATGAGAAAAAGCTGCACGAGAACCTGCTGTCCCGGACCGCCAACAATAACAACAACACAACCGGCATGACGGCGGATAGCAGCAAGACCAGCGCCCCCATTCCCACCACGGGCGGCAGCAAGTCGTCTTCCAAAGAGAACGTGACGGTGCTGTCGAGCAGCGTCAGCAGCAGCAGCAGCACCACGTCCAACGTCAGCACCGGCACAAACAAGGATGGCTGGCCGCAGCTGGAGAAGGAGAAGAGGGAGAAGGAGAAGGGGAGGAAGGGTAAGGCGAAGGGCGAGAGCAGTATTAGGAAGGAGAGGAAGGAGGGTGCGGGCGGCGGAAAGGGGGAGTCGAGGACGGAAAAAAGTAAAACAGATGGTAAGTGGGAACGGCATATTTTTTATTAAAAAAAAAACTATTTTTTTAAAGTTATGAAATTATGCAGAGTAAGTTTTGATAGTAGAATAAAAAAAAAACAAAAAATTGAGCTCCGATTAGATTTTTTTTGAAAACTGTCATAAATAAAAGTCCAGGATTTGATGATTTCAATTCTATTCTCAGTTTTTCTGTAGTTTTAATCTGCCAGGAACATTGTAGATTATATTTAATCCATCTATAAACGCAGGTGGCTTCCTTTTTTGATTTGTATACATGTTTTTTTTATAATACCATACAGAAATTTGACAATGAAGACACATAAACACGCTGAACTGTCGTCAAACACTGAAATAAATAAGTTTTTAAGGTTATTCACTTCACCAAGTACTATTTTAAATTTTACTGTATATTACAAGCATCGTCTTGTAAACCGATAAATTGAAAACTAAAATGAATATGATAAAATGAGGCGGTAACATATTGGGCCATTCTTGTTTGTCCGTTTATTTTTTGCCTTTCTAGTGCCCTGTTGTTATATTACATCAGGTGGATTGATATGTAGTTCAGCTAAGCTTGACCATAATCCATTAATTCATAAACTAAACACAATGCTTTAAACAAAATTAGATACTTTTTATTAAATACTTGAAATTGTTTTAAAATATATTACAAATCTATCGGATTAGCACATATTTTTATTAATTTTCCATTATGTATATTTTATAAAATACAAATAATTATTTTAAAATTTTTGAATTTTCGGTTCTTCCATATTGACATTGAAATAAAAATTTATTATTACCCCTAAAAAACTGACCACCACTTGAAACTGCCCCCTGTATTTTCCTAACAAACACCCTGTGTAAACCGACTTATAAACAGACAATTTTTTGCTGTGGTACCAGCAGCTTTTCATAAGAATGGCACTGTCATTACTCTTCTTGGAACAGATTCTATTTTGACTGGATGCAGACATAATTTTATAATATTTTCTCCTTAGCAGATATAAAAATGAATAAGAGTGAATATTCCAATGAAAACGAGCTCCTAACCCTGCAGTAAATCTTTGCTATCAATTAATAACAGGAGTATTACGTATATCGGCAGTGAAAGTTTGGAGGAGCAAAATTGCAAGATCACCCGATGTGTCACTAGTTGTTTTTGATGTCCTGTTTGTTTATTCACTTACGTCTTAAAGTTGTGCATGAATTTTTTTCGATATTGTTGGAAAGGCACCAGAGAGGGAAATTTTGTCCATTTCTTGAATACAGGGTTATTCAGAACTTATGCAATAAAAAATTTTTTGAATCTACAAATACAATTTTGTTTAAAAAAGATCAAAAAGGGCAGTTCGAAAATGATTTAAACATACACTTTATAGGCCTATCGAAATAACTCGTTTAGAGGGAAAAAAAGAAAGAAAATTGTTACCTGGACTTTTATAAGTGGAAATGGTAAAGGGGCTTGTAATAAACGAAGAAAAAATAAATGCTTGAGCAGGGGTAGCGGAGGGTAGATTTGGGGTGTTGAAAAGTTGTGAAAAATTGTATCATTGGGATTTCTGGCGAAAGTTGATGTCAATCCAAAAAAGTTGTAGATCATGCAAAAATCTACAACATTTGTAGAGGTCACTCTTTAAGATAACCTCAAAATTTCTGAGAAAAATGCGAAAAACAGTTTTTTTTTTCAGATTTTTCTTTTTTTTATTTATCATTTCTACAAAAATAATTTAATTTTGACGAAACTTGGTGAAAGTATACCTTTCTGTGTCTTAAATAACAAATTTTTTTTAGATAAAAAAATCAAAAAGTTTCCGAGATTCATTTTTTCCGGTCTGAAACACTTTCTTTTCAAAGAAAAATTCTACCTAGAAAAATCATCGTACAGAGTTCTGCCGGTGATAATTTTTTTTGTTTTGGCATATACTTTTTGGTGAAATTGAGATTGTCTTAAAAAGTGATTTCTACAAAAGTTGTAGATTTTTGCATGATCTACAACTTTCGTATTGGATACTTTTTTGTTTCATGTCAACTTTCGCCAGAAATCCCAATGATACAATTTTTCACAACTTTTCAACCACCTAAATCAACCCTCCGCCACCCCAGCTCGCGCATTTATTTTTTTTTAGGTTTATTATAAATCCTTTTACCATTTCCACTTATAAAAGTCCAGGTAACAAAAAATTTTTTTTTCTCCAAGTATAATTTTGTTGGAGTATTAATTAATAATATGACAAACCTGATGTTACAACTGTTCAAAATCTTGTCTGTCGATGTCTAAATACATTTGGGCCCATCTTACCCAGTTTCTACAAACTAACACAAATGTTGCCTTGCTTCACGATAAATTAAAACAATCAATTTCGAGTTGCGATACACGTGTAAGCCATTTTTGACATTTGAAAAAATTAATGTAAACACTATCGCAAAAATTGCCTGGGACTACGTCGAGAGAGAACGCATTGCGAACAGCGTACAATGAAAATGACACTAGAGACTACAGTAACCCAGCGCTGTAAGGGTTGTAAATACTACAACTTCAATTTTTTTCTCGGAAATTAAGGTTTTTCCAAAAATTGTTTTTAGGATATTAACTCCATCTTTCATAACATACCTATTCCCACATTGTTTTGGATAAGTTGTGAATCACCCTGTATATTTTATTCAATATTCCTTTAGAAGAATTTCTCCCATGTGGACAAATTTTTATGGTCCTATTGGTGTCCGTCCATGCAGACTTGGGGCTTTTGTTTCATTTTTTTTTTGAGAGCTTTTTAATTGATCCTTCTGAGTACTTCTTCCATTACAAATTTTTGTTTACAGGCTATTTACAATAATTATTGTGACTGTTCCAATTTAAAACGATGTTATTGTGACACATTTCACAGAAATTAGGTAGACTTAGGGGTAAAATGTGATTTTTCTGACTTTTTGTCCTTTGAAGCTATAAAAATTTTGGGTTTTATTGAAAATATTGCTCATCTTCAATGTTGATTCTATTAATTTAGTGGTACTTGCACACCTAGATTCGCTTTCTCTTTCTCCATATTATAATTTTGAGACTAGAACAAACTTCGAGTGCAAAATTGTCAACGATTTGTTGGATGTCTTGTCACATATTATGCACAAAAAACTACATTTTAGTATTATCCACTGTAAATATATTATTTTCGTTCACAGAACAAATTATGGAGACAACAATTTTTTTTTTAACTTAGTTTATTCTTATTAACTTTTTTCTTTATTGTACATTGTTCTCTTTATTATTTACGCCATTCATACTTGATTATAATATTAAACAAAAATGGGCTCTAACTCGTAAATAAATATTTTACACACCACTTAATATTTCAGAGTATTAAAACTGTCTTAATCCTTATATTTCGTGACCAATTTCTGAGCTATACTTTTTCCCGGCCAGTAAAAGAAGATAAACCAACGTCGCCGGCCCCCACACAAACAGAAAAGGCGCCCACGCCCCCCACAGAGCCGCATCCGCCCTCCACGTCGTCTAAACTCCCCCCCATCATAGACGACAACTCTAGCTTCTTCTCATTGAACTCCTTCCAGAAAATAGCGGCGCCCAGTCATCCCGACGAGCAGGCGGACGTGGAGCACGCGGATCCGGAGAGCACGCAACCCTCCTCCATCCTCACAGACACGCTGCCCAACATAAACACGACGGAGGACTGGGCGGCTGCGTTCGGGTTTCCAAGGCACGCGTCGGAACGTCTCGTAGAGGAGATAGGTTTGTACGGAGCGTCGTGTCTCACTAACGTGGTGTACGGTGTTTTCGGTTTCAGGTACCAAACAGCAGGAGGAGATGAAGGGGCCGCTGGATACGTTCAGGAACGGGTTCAGTTCGTTGGGCGGGCACGACAACGGGTTCAGTAAAGGTAGGTTCGATTAAAATTCGTTTGAGTTCCATATTTTAAATAGGGAGGTATCTCAATCGTTGCCAGACAGAGATATAGAATTGTCTCTTGGGAAGTGGTGGTATATTACAGAGAAAATGTTAATTGCAAATATTTAAAGAATTCGCAAATTGAAGGTTTGGAAATAAGTGACCGAAATCGATTTGAAGGTCGTAGTTTACGATAGCAGAAAAAACTAAACTTAAGATCATAAAGTTTTCATATTCAACACTTAATTATCGAATTTTCCCTTTTGCGATGGCTGTGAGTACTTTATTTGTCTTGTATATTTTTAGTTTTGGAACCCTATCTTTATTTAGTTGTTAAGAAACAATTATAATTAATATTTGTCAGTTGATTTCAAAAATTATTATTTTTGTAAAAAGATAATAGCTTTTGAATACACTTGTCATATTCGGAATGGATGGATTTATTTAAAAATACAGGGTGTTTCATAATAAAATTGATTAATCTCGAAAACGTTGAACTTTTAGTAATTGTGAGAAATAGTTTTTTGAAGTTTACATTAATTTTGTATAAAACGATATTTTCGATATTCTTTTTAAGCATAAATTGAAGGTATTTGGCAATTTAAATAATAACAACCACCAGGAACAACACTCTCCAATCCAACAACACAACAAGATTAGAAGAATCACAACGAAGTCAAAAATTGGTAATTTGAAAATTCAAGGGGCCCAAAAAAATCCCAAAAAACTAATTAAAACAAAACTCAAGAAAGCCAAATAAAAAAAACCGTCCCCAAGCACCCCAAAAAAAAAAAAAAAAACACAGGGCCATAGAAAAACACATTATATTTTTACGGTCCAACCCGGAAAAGGTCCTTCAAAACTTTTAACTAAAAAAACACCTTAAACGTATTATTTAATGAAAAACGTAAATTAAAATTACAGTAGAATCTTGATTATCCGTGCACAGCTAATCCGTAACGGTGGATTTTTCGTGCGATGCGATGTATCCGCTATCAGTGCACGAATTATCCGATGTGGGGCGATAAACTCTCAAAAATAAAAACAAAGACGAATCTCTGCTTATTTATTGTGTACATATTATTTACCTACGCAATTTAGCATTTCGTTTGTGCACGTGCAAAATTTCTTCATAAATATGTATCACCCTTTTTATTTTTTATTGTACATATGTACATGTGTATGTAATAGGTTATGTGTAATAAAGTTCTTAATTTTTGCAAAATAGGCGAGTTTCAGCGTTATTTCGATTAACCCGGATAATCGAGGTTCTACTGTAAATAGTATACATGGTGTGGCTATTAGGTTTTAAGACTATGTACACTCCTCCCACATCAATACTGCATTGGGCGTGATCCGCCAGTCGTTCTGGCATGTCTTCTGGTGTCTCGTTCAGCTCTCTCATCACAGCCTTTTGAATTGTTGAAATATCGTCAAATGCCTTTTAAATGTAATTTAATTTTTGGGAATTAAAAATAATCCGTCATATCCAAATCCGGCGAGTATGGCGGGTGGTGAAATACGATTACGTTTTTTGGTACCAAGAATTGTGGAACAATGATGACGTTATGGGCTGGTGCATTTCCGATAGTCAAAAAATAAGCCATCATGGTTTTCACATGCGATTTTTGGAAACGGAGTTTCTTCGATTTTAATTTCCTCGTTCTGCTCAGTCACCAAAGAAAGAGGACAAAATGGGCACAGATCTTTTGTTTTTCCCAAATCTTTTGTGATTATTTGATGAACAGTTTCTTTATTGACATGCCAACATTCTGAAGACTTCAAACACATTGCTCACAGTTTCAATGTATTCGTTCGTGTGGATTGTGCGGGGACGCCCCGTCTTTTTGTCGTCATGTATGGTGTCTCGGGGATCACGCAACCTTCCGAACCATGGGAGCACAGTCAGACGTGATAACACACTCCTCACTGTATGCCCTTTGAAACATGTTTCCGTGGCTGTTTTACCGGTTTAAAATAGAACTTGATTGCTGTACACTGTTCAATGTATATTTCCATGACAGCTTCATGCAAAACGTTATAACTTCATCGCAGACGCACATAAACTGTTGAAATTTAGTTCGCTCGCTCCGAAGGCTCCCCATTACGTAGTTCTGTTGACCGCACATAGATAGCGCCACACACTTTGTCACAATAAAATCAGTCTTAAAACTTAATAACAGGACTGTGTATATGGTATAACCTAAGGTTTTTTTGTTACAGTTTTTACTTTTACCATTTAGCACAAACATTTTTTCACCCATAGTGCAGACTACTGTTGCTGCAATTTCATTTTCTCATTTTTTTATTTGAATAAAAATCAACCAAAAGATTGTTCATTGTTCTCAACTCCTTTTAGGAACTATCGAATGATATTTAATGTGATAAAAGCACTAACGACACACCCAAATATTATACTTTTTACTGTTCTCTATTACTGAACTATTTCTTTGATTATTTTACTGTTTTCTAACAGATTTGTAAACTCTACAGTATGGGAACTTGGTGGAAAAATAATACTCGTGTAAAAGTTTTTAAGTAATGAATATACAGTAGAACCTCAATTATCAGGGCCGACCCGGACCGAACCGTTGCCGGATAATTGAAAACACGGTTAATCGAAATAACGCCCAATATCAGCAATTTTGCAAAAAATATTAACTTTATTACACATACTTATTACATACATTTGTACATATGTAGGTAAATAATATATATGCGATAAACAAGCAGTAATCTTTTTTTTTTTTGTTTCTGAGCGCTTTATTCGCCCCGCCACGGATAATCTGCGCACGGATAGCGGACAATCATAAACATTGCATCGCACAAAGAATCCGCCGCACGGATCAGCCGTGCACGGTAATCGCGGTTCTACTGTATTTTAAATATTTCTGTAGTTCTAACATTTCCTACAAAAATTTTTTTTAAATTGAAAATTTAAATGGTAAGGAATAAACAGACCCACAACAATTTTATTTTTGTGCTTCTGTTCTGCATGTCCAATTTTTTGAAATTTTGGAATCTGAATTCTGGAAGCGTCACGCAATGGTTACGTTCTTCGCTTTTCAGACCCGGAGTTGTACAATGGGCTATACGAGATGTCTAAAATGCACGAAAACATAATGGATGCTCTCTCGAACAAAAGCAGCAGTTTCGGGTACAAGCAGGAACCCCAGCCGCCGGTGCCCAGCATATCGAACGGCCTGAACGGTCTCGATCAGAACATGTCGAAGTTCTTCATGGACTTTCACAAAAACAACAAAGAAGTGACTCAGCCTCAGTATTCGAACGGTTTCAACGGTATCCACCAGAACTACTATCCGGGCGTGCAAGGCGCGGCGGATAGGATCATGCTTCTGCAGCAAAAACAGTTGGAGGAACAATTACTGAACCTCAGTTTAAAACAAGGTAGGTTCGGTTCCGTTTTATTAATACTTTTGACATTTGTAGGTTTTCAAGAGATTAATATGCATTTTTTAAGGGTTCGGAGGAGGGTCGGGATATCAGAACGGTATGACTCCTCAACGGTTTCTTAACGGGGACAACGGGGGGTTTGGGAATATACACGAGCAGTTGTACAACAGTTCTAACGTCAAACAGAGTTCGAGGAACGTGGAGGATGAGTTGGGTTTCGACCCCTTCCAGGAGACACAGAAGGCGTTTGCCGAACTGATGGCTAGTGAACAGAACCACAAAACGCATAGTACAGGTAGGCGTGTTTGGCAAAAGTTCGTTAATAAAGTGTATTAATTCTTTTTCCGATTCTAGGCCGTAGTCAAGTAAATGGGGTGATCCACAATCAAAACGGGGGCCAGCTGCCCCCACCTCCCGGTTTCGTGCAGCAAAACACACACATGAACTCTTTCGGTATGTACCGACGCATCGTATTTTTCTCTAGCGTTCCCGTTCCGGTGACCGTTACTAAAGCTTTGCCTTTGTCTTGTCTTTTTTAGGTAGTAAAATTTTACCTTTCTTAAATATGTCTAGTAGTCAACAACAAATTAATAGTTCAACACAAAGTAATTGGCCTAGTAGTTTTAATTCGCAGCTGCAGCAGCCCCCGCAGCAGCAGCAACAGAAAAGTAAGTCGTTTTGTCAAAATTTTACTACACGATGGTTTGTGTGTCTAAAGTGCAGTGTTTCGTTTCCTATGAGTTAGGGTTGGTGCTGATCCGTGCAAGTCGGTATTCCGGTTTCGTTAGAAGCGAATGCGAAAGTTGACAAAAGTGAAATTCGGAGTCGGTAAAAGTTTTAGGTACTTGCCCAATAACGTTTTCTAGTGCAATACGTTTTAGTCGTTGCTTTTGATTAAATAAGAAAGTAATAATAAACTCACGAATAAGTAATTGCGAGCAATATACAGCGTGTTTCACAGCACGTGTAAAAAAATCAACTGGAAAAAGTGTCAAAAATATGACTTAAGGGGACATATACAATTAGACGGAGGAAAATGAGTAAATTTTCAGGATTTTTTTAAACTGAGAAATATTCAAGCTCCCCATGAAATTCGATCTGCATCAAAATACAAAATTTTTTTTATTTAAAACGTAGTTTCTATTTGGCGTTGAGAAAACTGGAAAAAATACAAATTTGAAAAAACGACACATTTAAATACACAAATCGAATTTTCATGCGAAATTTCTGCAGAATTTGTATAAAAAAATAGTTTTTTTCAAAATTTTTCAAAATTAATTTCCGTCAATCATTTCTACCAAGGAGGAACTCAATCGGTTTAATAGTTTTTGCGTAATAGTGTATACCAGTTTCAGAAATATAGTTTCAAGAGAAACAGGTTTAAAGTTTCGACACGTGAAAAACCAGGGAAAAGGGCAACTATAAACTGTAAATAAACTTGGGCGGTTATTTCCCGAAACTCGTCCGAAAACGGTTAATTGTCCTTCAAACATCTGGCATACCTGCGCCTGTGCCCTCTTGCTTCCACCTGCAGCGTGCGCTCTTGTTTCTACCTGAGGCGTACGCTCCAAACTCGAACGGACATGCACAACGTTTACGGTAGAGACCGACCGAATGTGATTTTTTTTGGCTGAAGCCGAAGCTGAACTTCGGTTTATGGGTCACGTTCGACCGAAGCCGAATATATTTTAACTTGAAAATTTTAATTAAAAACAAAAATATAAAATAACATAAAAGTAGGTCAAAAATAAATGCATAATATTTTGGAAATATATATAATAAATAAAACAACTAATTCTAATAATAAACATAAAACATAACGATTAATGGGTATTCTAAAAAAGAAGAAAGAATAAAAAGTATGACTGTCGAATGTCAATGCTCGACATCAACGGCTTCGGCTTAATTTTGGCCAAAACCGATTCTTAGACGAAGGCTTAAATAATGGCCAAATGTGGACGAAGCCGATTAATCGGTCGGTCTTTAGTTTACGGATATAACTTCTGGAGTTTTTCGAATTTCACTCTCAAACTTTCAGAATCTTTTCTTCACATACAGTTCTATCGTTTAAGAATATTAAAAAAAATGATTTTCTTATCGTTGTAATTTTATATGTTCCCTTAATTTAGGGAGTAAACGATGTTGAAAATGGAAAAAAATAAGTTTTTTCCAAATAACTCTGAAAATGCTAGGACGTTTGCGCATATGTCACTTTTTGACATTGTGAATTAATTTTGAGGGATTTTTTTTGTAAATTCAAGGCTTTATTGTGAAAAATTGTGTTCGTTATTATTTTTCAAAGTATTATTCATCGCTGGTACTTTTTCCCATCTTTCTGGCAGCATACAGATTCCCGTCGAAAGAACAACTAATATTTTGATGCTATTCATTAATCAATCCAATTTTTTGTATCTGTAAGATTGGAAGCGCCACTTAACCAGGGCGTGTTCCATGGATGGGAACAAGTAGTAATCCGACGGAGCAATATTTGGTGTTTAAGTATTTTTTTACTTCATGAGCAACATATAGTGTTGTCATTTTGAAATGTTACTTTATCGTGCCTTTGCTCGAATTATGGCCGTTTTTCCCTCACCGCAGGGCTCAAACGCTTTAATTGTGTTTGGTAGCGTTCAGCAGTGATGGTTTCATTGAGTTGAAGCAGATTAAAGTACATAACACCAAATACAAAGCATGAGCTTCGAACCATGAATATTCGGCCTTACCAGCGACGTTGACGTATGACCAGGCAAACCTCATGAATTTCTACACTTAAGATTATCGTAGCTTATCAGCGTTGCCAGAATTTTTTCCGGCAAAGCGGGATTTTGAAACATTTTGTGTAAAAAAGCGGGATTCTTTCGTCGAAAGTGGACATACTAAAAAAACCAATTTAATCAATAGTTTTTAATTACTTATCCTTTTATTTGAGTGTCAAATTAAGTTTATATGATGATAGACAGCCAAAATTGACATAAAAAATATATTTTAATGAAAATACGTTATTTTACTATACTAATCGTCGCGCCGTCGAGTAATCACCGAAAAGCGAGACTGAGCCTGTATCGCCCGGGATATTTAATTTCAGGCTAAAAATCAGGATGTCCCGCTAAAATGGGGACAACTGGCAACGCTGTAGCTTATCCGTGCAAAAACCCTTTCTTTTTTGTTGTTGAAGCAATTGTTCACATGAAAAATCGCCGTTCAACATCTCTTGGCTTTAATTCGTATGACACCCAATTTCCTTGCTTTTGAATCATACCGAGTGCATTTAAACGTTTCAAAACTGTTGTCTGATTAACATTCAACGATTCAGCAAGTTAATCTTGCGTTTGACATGATCTTGGTTGAGGAATGCTTCCAATTTCTCATCGTCGACCAGGGCGTTCTTTGTCAACTGTTTCAAAATCACCACTTTTAAAATGTCGAAACCAATACTCATATATTTTTTATCGATGGAGCATGTTCATCGTAAGTTTCCAACAGCACTCAATGACTCACTTTGAATGAAAAAGGAAAAGTAAAATTTGCCACAAGGCACACGTGGTGTTTTGTTGGCTCATAATTCGATATCTTCGGAGCTGAAAAAAAATATGTTGTTTACACTTCAGCAAAATGACTTATAATACAAAGAAAAGCCTAGTGACAGAGCTTTGACATGAATATAAGGGGTTTTCTAAAAATGGCTTTAGGATGTTGTATAAAAAACAACCGTATGGAATATTTTGGGTTTTTTTATTTTAAATTAAAGTAACATCGATTACAATTAAAAGTGAAAGATTACGTCGTTTAGATGTCCACCACGGCTACGATGGCAGGCATCGATACAAGCGTTGAAATTGTTGAGGATATTTTCGAACCATTGGAGCTTCAATCCCCCTTATGGCGGCTCGAATGTTATTTTTTAGGGTTGTAATATTTCTTGGCTGATTAGCATAAACATTACTTTTCAAATAACCTCATAGACAAAAGTCTAAAGGGGAGAGGTTGCATGATCTTGGCGGCCAATTCACGTTACCAGATAACACGTCCAGGGAATCTCGTGCGCAATAACGCGATGTTTTCTTGTGTAGTGTGGCATGTAACACTATCTTGTTGGAAGTAAACATCATTAGTGTTAATTCCATTTAATTCAGGTCATAAAAAATCTGTTATCATCGCATTATAATTATAAATGGGCCGACGATTCCCCTGGACCATAAGCCGCACCAAACCGTATATTTTTGTGCATAAAGTTGTCGTTTGTGAATCTTCCGAGGGTTCCCCCCATGCGTTTCGTCACTAAAGATGATTTTATGCGCAAAATGTGGATCTGTTGCTCTTTGTTCTATCATCCGAGTAAAAAAATTTCTGCATTGCAAATGGTCCCTTTCCTTCAACTCTTGAGTTAATTAAATTTTGTACACGTGTAAATGCAAGTCCTTGTGTAAAATTCTCCATAAACTGGTTTGCGTAATGCGTAATTCTTGAGATCGCCTTGGAATAGATACTGATGCAACATTTGCGACACTTTCCCGTCCTGAAGGGGCCCACTGATTCATATTTCTTCACTAAATTTCGTATTACTTGTTCAGAAGGACAATTGAAAGCTACAAAAAAACCACAAATTCTGCGATGAGTTTCTTTTATGGATCGACCATTTCCGTAATAAGTTTTTATTACTTCAATTACGTTGTTCTGTCGAAAGTGGCGCCATGACTCACCATAACGCATATACAATTTCGTCAGAAACAAAATAAACACTGTAGTTAAAATCCTAAAGCCCTTAGTTAAAGAAGTGTACGATGCGACGTAGCATAAGTTACGCCATCTATTGTAAATCCCTTAAAAGTAATTTACGTCCTAGTAATATTCACTTCTGCATTTCTGCATTTGGGTTCGCATTAGTATTTGCAAGTATTGAACATAAAATAGGTCAATGCCCACTTTCACGTTTCAGCACAATGTCTAGTATGAGCGTAAGATTGCGGTCGAGGCCGCAAGGTCTCGCTCCCCTTTTAACGATTGCCTTTGGTTTGCAGACATAAGCAACTCGTGTAACGACTGGAAGGTGTTGGACCCGGCGATACTGTCGTCCAGCCGTCACTACCCCCTAGCGAATATGCCTCCGATCAGAGACCACTATTCGAACGTGACACAACTAGGGACACAACAACAGTTACAGAACGGGGCCCCCCTGAGGTCCTACGAGTACACAAACAACGCGTTCTCAAATTTTACACAACAGTTACAGCCAAATTTTAATAATTTTTCACATTTGAGCTCTCCACAGAACTTGAATTGGTTCAGTAGTGATTTAAATTCTCAAATATCTAGCCCACCAGGTTTTAGGAATAGTCAGACAACTAAGCAGCAAGAATGTTAGAAAGAAAAATAAATCAATTTTTGAATGTGTATGGGTCACTTTCTTTTATTTTCATTTTTTATTTGTCAGTTATTTTCGACCGAGGGTTAACAAAACACCCGAGGCATTCGCGTCTGTCCGTCAACGACAAGCGCGGATTTTCATCAGCAGAAAATGCGATTTCCCGGCCTGATGGTTGTCTCTTCGTTTTTTTGCGTCGTGCAATACCGTATTGGAATTACTATTTGTTTAAAGTTGATCCATACCGTAAGAGTATATATTTCTTTAAAGAAGTACTGCAAGTGCTTTATTTTATCGTAAAATTTAATTGTGGGTGCTTGGCCAACATCTGAAACAAGTAAAAACTAATAAATATTATAATTATTATTCATTTGAGTATATCAAATAAAACAGCTAAATATAATAAATATGATATGATTACATAGGTGTTTCAATCTACCCCTCCCGACACGTAAAGTACGGAGTGTGCTCTATAAGTAATAGGAATGCACATTCTGTGTCGGGAAATAAAACGATTCAGTAGCAGGAATTTTTAACATTCCACAATTTTTTCTGCATAATTTTTCAAATAGACTGTTGTAATTATTGTTTGGCTGATTCACTACTCGGGAACGTATAAATTAATTCAATTAAATTTAAACATTGGGTGTTTTAAAATAAAAACCGACTTTAATAATGGAGAGTTTGATAGTTTTTATGAAATTGAAGTATTCATTCCATTTATTCTTCAATAATAGGAAGTGGTAATTATATTAATTACTCACGAAAAAATATGAGTGGTACTTCATGCTGAGCGAATCATTTTAGGCAGCAGATTCTTGTCATATTTTTTCTGAATTGAGCTACTGACCAATAGATGGCACCAGCGTAAAAAATTAGTTTTAACTTTTTTGCATGCAATCTTTTTAAACAGACAGAAAATCTCTAGGATTACCTTGATTTCAGAGTACACTATTTACCAACAGTTTGTAAAACCTATTATAGAATTCTTGTTTATACAGGGTGGTCCGAATTTATGTAGGAAACTTCGAGGACAGATAGATCTCTTTAAAATATAATGCAGTCGATTTGTGTTCAAAAGGAGCTCCAGAAAGAAAATTGTAGGGTAGTTTTAATAGCCCTTTTCTTTTACTCATGATTTCGGAATCATAACGTGTTACGATCCGCTGAAAACCAATCAGATTGCTAGATTTCGGATCGTAACGCGTTATGATTCCAAAATCATGAGTAAAAGAAAACAGCCAATTTCTTGCACTCCACATGTTTTTTGGGGTGCTGAATCCGAATCTGACATTTGCTAACAAAATTTTGTCACGCAACTTGGAAAAAATGCAAAAAAAGTAAAAAATCTAATTTTTTGACTGTTTTTTGCTTATAACTTGCTTTTTGCTATAAATTTTTCATAAATAACCATTCTATTTAAAATGAAAGTACATAAAATTGCCTACAAATTTCACTATTTATATATTGTATATCATTATTGTATATTACATTATTGTATGAGCCGTTGTCGTTTAGAGGATCCTAGCTGAGGTTCTTCGAAGGAGGCGTGTCCTGACAAGTTCGGGTTGTTCTGTCGTTAACGCCGGTGCTTGTTCATCTGGAAAATAAAATAGGTGGTGAGAAAACAGTACCAGTGATCATATCGCAATGAAAGATGAATGATACGAAATAGATTAAGAGATTTACATACCTTTCACAAGTAAGCGTCTTTCTTCAGTCTGTTCTTGGTCTCTTTCTTCAGCCTCTTCTTTCTCTATGTCAATGCTGCCTTCCGGGGGCTCGATATTTCACACAGCCTTTCGCACCATACAAAACACAAAAACCATATCACAAAAATCTATCGACAATACCATATCAAACCATGCCTGCACGCGATGAGTGGTTGTGATACCACTTCTGCTTTGTTTAATCAGGGGATACTGAAATTTCCCAAAGTCCTGCAGAAGAACAATGATTTTCAACCCTCATGCACATCAGAACTTTAACTAGCGCTTGAGTCCGAACGGTTCGTTGGAGGAAAAAACCTAAATAGTGAAATTTGTAGGTAATTTTATGTACTTTCATTTTCAATATTTGTGAAAAGTTTAAAGTTTTCAAGTAATAAGCAAAACACCCTCAAAAAATATATTTTTTACTTTTTTTGCATTTTTTTGTTAGCAAATGTCAGATTCGGATTCAGCACCCCAAAAAACATGTGGAGCGGAAGAAATTAAAACTACCTCACAACTTTCCAGATAAAAATACAATTTGACTGAACTAATAGTAGGTGTTCGCCTTATAAACATAGGTCTGGAACGGTCTCATTTTGTAGATACTGGGTGTTGAATTTAAAAACAAAATGATTTTTTATTGATATCTTCGGAACCTATCAAAGACCAAAGCGCTAGGCAGTATGTACCAGGTTCAGTCACTACGCAGCAACTCGGCATTGAAATATTTGAAACACTTGTTCCCATATTTATTTAGCCCTACCCATATACAGGTCTGGTCGCCCAGTTGAAGAACGCGCGCAGGCAAATGGCGTACACACAGCCGAACTGGGCGACTGGGTCATAAATTTCAGTTGTAGATAAATTGCCTAGCAGTGCAGTGCAGCAAAGAGGAATTTGATGTGATTCAGGTAATATTAATTTATTATAGGACCTTCTATTAATCATTCACATTACAATTGTGAAAGGGAGAAAGGGATATTTTGTTTACTAATATTATTATAACATGGCATTTTGGAGACCTTTTGAAACGGAACAAAACGAAATACCGCCAAACAATATTGAATTAGTAGAATCGATTGTTGATGAAACGGATTTAAAATTTAAAAGATGTACAGTCACGTACAGATGGCGCCACCCAAATGTGAACGGCAATATTGTATCGTGTAATTTAAACTTTAAATCATAGTCGTCGTAAAATTCAATGAGGTGGCTGCCGATTTAAATGTCAGTAAGAGTTGTATATTTTATATTAAAAAACGCTGGCAAGAAGAACAAAGATTACAAAGACCTATCAGGCAAGGTGGTCTCTCAGAACAGCACAAAGACGTCTAAAACAATCTGGCCTGAAAAATTGTGCTGTAGCTCGCAAAGTATTCCTAACCGCTGAGCATAAACAAAGAAGAGTCCAGTTTTCAAATGAACTGCTACATCAAGGAAATGAATTCTGGAACAACGTAGTGTTCTCCGATGAGAAGAAGTTCCAATTTTCTAATAGTGGAATGATACATGTTTATCGGCCTAGGAATTCAAGATTCGAAGAGAATTATACACAGCGTACTACCAACAGTGGACGCTTTTCTGTCAATGTTTGGGCGTGGATAAGCATTTATAGTCCTAGAGTGTGCTGGCAAATTGATGGGAGATTAACAGCCGAGACACACAAATATTTTAGAGAATATGATACACCATCAGTGACACAACTTTTTCCTGATAATTTTGTATTTCAACATGTAAGAAATGATACACGATCAGTATGTAAGAAAATATTAAAATAATTACCTCTTCATTACAGGATAATTCTACAATTCACACAGCGCGAATAGTAAGGGAGTGGACGAATAACAACAACATCAATGTTTTGCCTTGGCCAGCAAAAAGTCCGGACTTAAACCCTATTGAGAATGTGTGGGGCTTCTTAGTTAGGAAAATGTATCAAGGAGACTTTAGGCCGGCAAACCGCAATCAACTCTGGCAAGCTATTCAAGATGCTTGGGAAGAGCTCGTGGATTCATATGACATGAGAGCGTTGATTTTGTCTATGCCAACAAGATTGCAAAGTGTTGTGGCAATTAATGGCTCTGCAATAAAATATTAATATTTAATTCTAATGCCAATTTTGCAACAGCAGTTTTTGCGAGAGTTAAACGTTTCTCTGTTGATCTGCAGTCGTCACTGTGCTCAAATATAATTTTCTTCTATAGCCATAGATTTGTTGTTAATTTTGAAATAAGGTTTTTTATTTTTTATTTACTGTTTTTTTAATAATTGTTATACTTTAAAATATATCTACTAATAGTAATAGTAAGTTGATAAACTTATTATTATTAACTTTTTTCCACTAATATGTAAGTAAGTAAGATTTATTTCATTAATCTCCTTTATTTATTTTGTTATCTTTCTAATTATCAAGTACTATAAGAGACACTGAAAATAAAATTCTATCAATACCCTCTCTGTGTTACGCCACTAGAAAAAGTCTGATCTACTACGATAAAATCCAGATTAAATTTCCATAACAACCAAAATCTGTTCACATTTGGATGGCGCCAACTGTACATGGTCAATGTCAGTGTCTCATTTTAAATATTTACGATTATTTAAAAAAGGAAGAAAATGAAAAATCAGATAATGAAATTATAAATAGAATTCACATATTAACTAAAGTTTCAGTGTCCCCAATTTTTCGTGTTATTAAACAAGGTGCTATAGCGCCTTGCTCGCATTGCGTAAAGAGGAAGCGAAAACAAAAATTTAAAAATATCGGTTACATAATGAGAGACGTAATTCGGCGGACAATTTATAATAGAAGAGTGGAAATTAGAAAGAGCCTAAGTACCAAAAACAAACTGTTGAGATAATCAAGAAAACTGAATAAAAGGCAAAAATTTATTTAGTAAACGTTTAAGCATGTACATGTGTTTAGTGTAAAACGGAAAACATGCTTTTCAACAAAACTAGCAGCAAAGTAACTTCTTATAACAAAAATTTCAATTTGATGAGACACGTGCAGACATCTGATACAAACGGACATACTGTTTGGACAGAGGACCCTTCTAGGAAAACGCTGCTAAAACTTTAAATATTAATATTAGCACTTGGAACTTTTCCTAGGCCATAAAGCATGCTATTTAGACCATTTCTATGTCAAAAACTAAATTTTGGGAAAAATGGTACTTAGGCCCTTTCTAATTTCCACTCTTCAATTTATATACAGAAAATTGAGGCCATAAATAATTAAAATAAGTTGTTGGCCAAATGAACATATAATAGAAATTTTCTATAGTAATCATATTCGATGCAAAGTAATAAATCATTGCCTGTCAGGGGATCCAGTGCAGTACGCTTTTAAGGGGTTTTGAAGTTGAATAATTTCTTTATACATTATGAAGGGACGAAGAGATCACTTCATGTCTGGCACCCTTGTTCTTACAAAAATACGCACCACTGTTGTTTACTTGTTTTTTGGAGGCAGTCTCTGATTTATGACCAAATTCACCAGGTTAGTATTTGACGTATAACCGACCACTTCGTACACTCGATGCATATGCAGCGATATTTCAGATTTTACATTCAATTTCATTTTTAATTTGAAATGGGTCATCTTACGCCTCCTAAAAAAAAATGATACGATTTTCCTTTGATAAATGTCCGACAATTTTTTGCTCTACATTGCATCGCATACGATCCTATTATACACATATACAAACAAAATACAAACTTTACCTTTAGCAGAAAACTTTTTTAGGGACGCCTATGAAACTCATTAAATTTTATTGCTAGGCGTTTTTATGCATGTTCAATTGAGTTCGGAAAGACTATACAAATAATGTATGGTATTAGGCCTTGCAATCTCTAAAATATGAGCTCTAAAGGTTCAACCAGTGATATACAACTGAACAGAAGTTGCCCCTTTTTTGTAAAACCTACACCACTGCATTTTTTGTAAGTTATTGTAACAGATTTATATTCTAATGCACAAAATTTTTCTATTTCTTCTTTAAGAGGGCTCTACAGCAAATAGGCAACCAGCAATACATTTTTACAGATTTTATTACACAGTTTGTCTAAATATGAATTAGTGCACAAATAACAGACTTTCCTCCATTCTAACGCACATTTTCTTTAGAATTGACTTAGTTTGAAACTCGATTAACTTTTTGGTGTAAAGAAATCTGTAATTTACGATGCCGCATTAATTCATATTTAGACAAACTGTGTAATAAAATCTATAAAAATGTATTACTGGTTGCCTATTTGCTATAGAGCCCTCTTAGCAATAACATTCACGGAGACTTAATTCAACATTGAGGATACTGAAAGCACAAACCTTCGCTGCTGAAATATTTATTAGAAAAAGAAAGACGAGGGGCAACATTAAAAAATATATAATTGATACTTATAACAAAATAAAGACATACATGTATAAACAAAATGTGACATATCTAGCCTATAAAAAAAATGGCAAATATGTTGTGCAAAAACACCGACGTTAAATAAATTTCTGTCTAGATTTAGTACGGCTAGTGCTCCAATCACCGGATTAAGTGATGACGGTGGGAGCATCGCGGCCGGTGAACTTCTTCAGCTGCGAAATTTCTAACCCGATTTCCACTAGAGGCTTCAATACAACCTAAAAACGTCAATTGGTTTTTATATCTTGAGTTCAGAAAAAGGCATCTATCTTACCTGAGCGTCGGTGAGGACGTTTTCCTTCTCGTAACTGTCAATGTACACTCTGATGGTGGCGCCGCTACTGCCCGTGCCGGAAAGCCTATAGATCAGTCTCGAACCATCCTCGAACAGCACCCGGATTCCCTATTACAACGGTTAGGAATAAAAAATGTTGAAAATGCATCACAATGTTTAAACACAGAATAAATAGTTATAATTTGTTTTTTAAACTGCACTTAAATTTTTGTCTACGCCGTTACTGAGCAGCGCACAAATTTGGTTGAATGTGCAACAATGCTGCCTACCTTTTCAAACATTTTTGTCTACGCCGCTACTGGGCAGTCCACAAATTTGGTTGATGTGCAACGTTGCCTACCTTTTCAAACCAATCTATAAACTACCAGACGAATACACTAATTGATAAATACTGTTAGGTAACACCACGAACCTGATTTTTAGCGACACTGTTGTCAATGGGATCCACATACGAGAAGTTATCGGCTTGGCTGACCGTGTACGTCTTACCGCCGAAGGTGTAGCTTTTGCCGACGAAATCTTTGCTGGCGATCGTCTGTTCCAGGTGAGCCATCATCTGATTGGCCGCATCGCTTTCGCATTCCTCATAATCATACCTGAAATATAACCGTTTCTAATAACACGACTTTTTAATAGATCGCCTTTCCGTACCTGGTGAAGTAGTTGCGTCCGTAAGTACTCCAGTGCTCCTTCAAGATGTCCTCCACGCTCATGTTTTTGTGTTCGATGATGGACAGCCACGCCAGCACCGCCCAAATGCCGTCTTTCTCACGGATATGGTCAGAACCGGTGCTGTTAATAACAAAAATATCGGTATTACAATTTTATTACCGTTAAAGCTTCGATTAAACTTACCCGAAACTTTCCTCACCGCAAAGTGAGAGTCTACCGGCGTCCATTAAGTTCCCGAAGTATTTCCATCCCGTCGGAACCTCAAACATTTCTTTGCCGAGTTTCGACGCCACCCTGAAAACGATATTTTTCCAGAAACTCGCAAGGATAACCGAAAAGAAACACATACCTGTCCACTGCGGCCGCTGTGGGCATGGACCTAGCGAAACCGTGCACTCCGTTCTTCTGGAAGTACGGAATGCACTGCAAATTGTTCGCTAGAACCGCCAGACTGTCGCTGGGTGTCACGAAGAAGGCCTTCTTTCCTATGATCATGTTACGATCCTAAAAAAATTGAATTTAACGAAAGAACAAACTAAAATTTCATCATTTACCCCATCCCCATCAAAAGCCGCTCCCAAATCGTACTCCTCGTTATCCTTGACTTTGTCAACGAGATCTTTGGCGTAGGTCAGGTTAGGGTCAGGGTGGATCTCGCCGAAGTTGTCCAAAGGAATGATTCGACAGACGTTATGGTCGGGGCTAGCGCCCAATTCTTCCACGAAAATGCGCCTCACGTATACACCCGTTACTGGAAACGGCATTACATAAAATACATTAGAAACCAATTTTTTTTGACGTTTGCATGTACCAATACAAACACAAATCGTTTACAGTAAATCATCCATTTACGAACACCTCTAAATAGCAGATACCTCTAAATAACAGACAATTTTCAATGAGGATAATGAGGTTTTCTTAATTTTACCATTTCTTAATAACAGACCCTTTAAAAAAACGTATGCAATCACTCTATTATTCACCAAAACACAAAAATTACCCGTTAATAGTGAATAGACAAGATGGCACTGGGTTAGTGTACATACAGAGCCTTTATAAATCAATACAAGCCACGTGACCAGTAATTTTATTTTCTTCATGTCTGCAATTAAATTTCAGTAAAATTAAAACAATAAGATCAAGAGTACATTAAACATAAAATTCCATTTCACCGGTTAACGATTGATTAAATTTTTCACGAGATTTTATTCAACCAATCGCATTATTTCGAGCGTAGACACAACAGTTTGTCGTTGTTCATTGTAAACGAATCGTTAATTTTGACGATGTGAAGATTTAGGGACTCTGGGTGTTCCCGTAGAGTTTTACCTCTCTTCCATAGCAGAATTTCGTCGTTTTTGGTGGAGATGCCCCAAAAAAAACGAAAATTTACCTAGGAAAACGCAGAAAGGCAGATTCGGGAGTACCCACATCACTGCCTGACTTGCGGAAAAAGACTTTAGCGATGCAAAATGCCTCTATTTTTTGAGAGCAATAATAACCTAAAGCTTTTAATATATGCATGAAGTATTATTAATATATTGGCTCTACAATAGAAAAGCATGGAAGACTTTGGATATTTCATCAAAATGGTTAAAAAATTTTGATATGATTACCAAAATACCATTTAACATGGTACATTTTTTAGTTATGCACATACGAGGGCAATCAATAAAGACAGGTGGCGTTGCTGAGGGAATGTTGACATTACTTTCCTGTACTAATGTGCATGAAATAGTAGAGGCCGTAGGAACAGTAATCAATCAAACATGATAAGTGTGAGGAAGGTGTCAGCCCAATAGGTGTCGTGATTGTTTAGGGAACAGCAAGTGGATATGGCTCAATGTCAAAGTAGTGTTTGGACCTCGTTTTAGAATTCGTAGCAGTTTTTGTGACAGGTTGCCACCGTTGATGAAACCTGGACACATTAGAGACACAAGCGATAGTCAGAACACTGGATTTTTCCGATTTCATACACAGCTGGCAACAGCTGGAAAGGTTACGGCCACGATTTTGAGATTGAAGAGAAGAATCCTCATGGATGGTTTGTAGAATGGAAGAATGATCTCGGGGCAGTAGTACCGATTTGATAAGGAATAAGGAGACACGGCCCTATTTGGCTAAGAAAAAACTGCCGTTTCACCATGATAACACACTAGCACATTCGTCTGAAATTGCTGTCGTAACCACTGTAGTCGCCCAATTTGGCTCCCTGCGACTGCTTCCTGTTTCCCGACATGAAAACATAGCTTGGAAGAAAAAATTTAGCTCAGACGAGGAGGATATCGTCGCGGCAGAAACGTATTTTGAACAGTATGACAAATTGTATTTTTTGAAGGGGTTAAAGAAATGGCTGAAAAGATTACATTGCAAAAAAAACCAAAAAAACTGATTCCTAACATGGGTACTTATTGATGGACCCTCGTAAGTGTAGGCTTTTTAATATTTTTTAAGCATTTTGACAATTATGTAATATGTTTTATTTTAACATTAATATATTAAATATAATGAATCCTTTTTTCATTATTTGCCCCCACCTCTACCGGATATGGATCTGCTATTAAGAGGTTATACCGTAATATTAAATAAAATGTGTTTAAAATCAGTTTTTTTTTTCTATTTCTATGTTATTTAAAAACAAAAACTAGAAGCAGTAACACAAAAACAAATCTTGTACTAAGAAACCGTTTCACCTAATTATGTAAATTGAAAAAACTTAATTTCCTACCTCCGTTCATGGAATCGATGAGTACATTGAAAGCAGGCCTGGTCTCTGTGCCGCGGATCACAGTCCTCAGTTTGGGGAAGTCGAAAATTTCCTTCATCAGTGACACGTAATTGATAGCGGAATCGATGATCTCCACTACAAAATCGCGCCCGTCCACCTAAAACGAGTGGTAAAACCGTCACGACCCACTACGATTTCAAAACATACTTACGTTGAAAGTCGTGGTGCCTATTATATCGATAAGCCTGTCGGTTTCAAGCTTGGGCGTTGTACGGTACTCAGTAATCTTCTTGGTGTTTTCGTAAATGGCGTCAGAGACCNAAACTTTTTCCGGAGCAAAACAAGTTATTTTTGCAATTTGTTTAAAAAAAATTAGTTTAAAAAAATTGTGACCAGGTTACCGGCCGGTAACATTTTGATCCTCATTCAGGGACATTTCACGGAGGTGATTATGCAAAAAAATCGAATCCGCTAATTTTTTCATACGAAGCCGCCAATTTCGCCTTGTCTAATGGTACATTTTTTAGTTATGTACATACAAGGGTTAATCAATAAAGACAAGTGGCGTTGCTGAGGGAATGTTGACATTACTTTCCTGTACTGTCATCTGTCAAACGACACCATACTAAATTTCAGGCTGATTTATAGGTTAGTTTTTATTTAGCAGTCAGTATCACACGTTTTGTGTTTCTCGATAAAATGGAAAAATCAATTCGCAATTATATGGGGACTTTTCACCGTCTATGACAACTGTGAAATATTGGTTCAACGAATTTAAATGTGGTCACACATCTATTTTGATGAGGAGCAGACGTGGTTACAGAGGAAATTGTTGAAAAGGGCCATGATATGATTCTCACTGATCGCCAACTAATGTGCATGAAATAGTAGAGGCCGTAGGAACAGTAATCAATCAAACATGATAAGTGTGAGGACGGTGTCAGCCCAATAGGTGTCGTGATTGTTTAGGGGACAGCAAGTGGATATGGCTCAATGTCAANGCATGAAGTATTATTAATATATTGGCTCTACAATAGAAAAGCATGGAAGACTTTGGATATTTCATCAAAATGGTTAAAAAATTTTGATATGATTACCAAAATACCATTTAACATGGTACATTTTTTAGTTATGCACATACGAGGGCAATCAATAAAGACAGGTGGCGTTGCTGAGGGAATGTTGACATTACTTTCCTGTACTAATGTGCATGAAATAGTAGAGGCCGTAGGAACAGTAATCAATCAAACATGATAAGTGTGAGGACGGTGTCAGCCCAATAGGTGTCGTGATTGTTTAGGGAACAGCAAGTGGATATGGCTCAATGTCAAAGTAGTTTTTGGAGCTCGTTTTAGAGCAGTTTTTGTGACAAGTTGCCACCGTTGATGAAACCTGGACACATTAGAGACCAAGACCAACACCCTAGAGACCAAGCGATAGTCAGAACACTGGATTTTTCCGATTTCATACACAGCTGGCAACAGCTGGAAAGGTTACGGCCACGATTTTGAGATTGAAGAGAAGAATCCTCATGGAAGGTTTGTAGAATGGAAGAATGATCTCGGGGCAGTAGTACCGATTTGATAAGGAATAAGGAGACACGGCCCTATTTGGCTAAGAAAAAACTGCCGTTTCACCATGATAACACACTAGCACATTCGTCTGGAATTGTCACAGCCAAACTGCATGAACTGCACTACAAATTGCTGTCGTAACCACTATAGTTGCCCAATTTGGCTCCCTGCGACTGCTTCCTGTTTCCCGACATGAAAACGTAGCTTGGAAGAAAAAATTTAGCTCAGACGAGGAGGTTATCGTCGCGGCAGAAGCGTATTTTGAACAGTATGACAAATAGTATTTTTTGAAGAGGTTAAAGAAATGGCTGAAAAGATTACATTGCAAAAAAAACCAAAAAAACTGATTCCTAACATGGGTACTTATTGATGGACCCTCGTAAGTGTAGGCTTTTTAATTTTTTTTAAGCATTTTGACAATTATGTAATATGTTTTATTTTAACATTAATATATTAAATATAATGAATCCTTTTTTCATTATTTGCCCCCACCTCTACCGGATATGGATCTGCTATTAAGAGGTTATACCGTAATATTAAATAAAATGTGTTTAAAATCAGTTTTTTTTTTCTATTTCTATGTTATTTAAAAACAAAAACTAGAAGCAGTAACACAAAAACAAATCTTGTACTAAGAAACCGTTTCACCTAATTATGTAAATTGAAAAAACTTAATTTCCTACCTCCGTTCATGGAATCGATGAGTACATTGAAAGCAGGCCTGGTCTCTGTGCCGCGGATCACAGTCCTCAGTTTGGGGAAGTCGAAAATTTCCTTCATCAGTGACACGTAATTGATAGCGGAATCGATGATCTCCA
This sequence comes from Anoplophora glabripennis, assembly GCF_000390285.2. NCBI lineage: Eukaryota > Metazoa > Arthropoda > Insecta > Coleoptera > Cerambycidae > Anoplophora > Anoplophora glabripennis. Next base: position 82,132 of record NW_019416315.1, read on the forward strand.
CTACAAAATCGCGCCCGTCCACCTAAAACGAGTGGTAAAACCGTCACGACCCACTACGATTTCAAAACATACTTACGTTGAAAGTCGTGGTGCCTATTATATCGATAAGCCTGTCGGTTTCAAGTTTGGGCGTTGTACGGTACTCAGTAATCTTCTTGGTGTTTTCGTAAATGGCGTCAGAGACCGAATCGGGCGCAGGTCCACCATTTTCGATATTGTACTTTATGCCGAAGTCGTTCCTGATGCCACCCGGGTTGTGAGATGCAGTCAAAACGATGCCACCTGTAAGTGAAAGTCGGTACTAGTGAAAACAACCTTGCGCTAGTTGTAAAAAAAGGTTTACCTAGAACATTATGCGTTCTGATCAAGCTTGAAACGGCGGGTGTAGACAAGATGCCTAGTTGTCCTATGATCAGTTTGGCAACCTAAAAAAAATGAAATGATAGAAACCCTCGTCAATAGGTGACATCTAGTGAGAAATTCAGTTTTTCTATATTTGGATAATATTCTTATGGCAACATTAGGATAAAAAGTAATAAAGCTTAGCAGGAAAGATAACAACGTCGGTATAATCTTTAAATCCATGCAGTGTGATTAATAAAACCTCCTAAAAGATAACAAAATGTTGTCTTAAGGATTAAAAAAGGTTTATGTAAAACAAAACATGTTCAGGTATAAAATTTTATATCTTGCAGATAAAATTTAGCAAAAAAATTGTACAAATGATCACTTAAATGAAAAAATATAGAGCGACAGTGTTTCAATGGGATGTCCACTGGTTTAACCACGAATCGAATTAAATGTGGGTTTTTAAAAAACCACAATGTGACGGTTTAATGTGACTCGCGATTTTTTCAAACTACATAATCCTTGCAATAATGCTAAATACTGAGGATAAACCGAGTAATGCGCAATTTAATTACTTAACAATAAAATTGAAAAAATGGTAAATAAAAGAATTTTTTTTATCAATGGCAAATCATTTTATAAGAAGTTTAAACTAAGGTTCATTTAAAAAAAGTAAGACATATAACACTTAACAGTACATTATTAATAGAAGGATATTATCACTCCATTGAACTGTTTGTAATAGTTTCGTTTTTGGTCAGACGTCACTACAAAAGTTCAACGCAACAATCAATAAACTTACGATAACAACCTCAGGCTTTTTTTGATAAAATTACAAGGAAAAATTTAATGATGTTAGAAAAAATAACTGAACTCTGATGAAATATACAAATTCCTACAGATAATCCTTCTAATCAGTACAATAAATATTTGTTTAAGAATTACATAAAATAAAATAAATCCATTTTATATTAATTAAATTTCTATTTTCTTGTTTTTTTTTAGTCAAATTTGGCTAAAATTATTTCTGTAGAAATTTTAAAACGATAAATTATTAGACCATTCCCACTAATTCTTCGTAGACTTTTATTCTTTTTCCTAAAGTGGTGTCAAGAGGTTAAATAGATATGATACTTTAACTTTAATAACACATTAATGTTAAGTAGGTACGTTTAACTATTACAGCCAAATAAATTTTGTAGAATATTACCTAATGTTTGTTTATTGTACAATAAACGATTTTATTGGCGTAATACAGCATTAAACATCTAACAGGAAAAACAAAAGGCTATTAGCAACGTTATGCGTTGATTTAATCATTGGTAATTTACCATACAAATTAGATTTTAATAGCAGCATAAAATTAAAGATAATTTTTTTTTATTCACAATCTTACAACTTACCCCATTAGCTGAAGCAATCCTGATGATAATGTTGATAGCCTGCTTGGAGAAATAGCGTCCGTCCCCTCCTACGATCAATGTGGAGCCCTTAACTTTGTCTCCGAGGGCATTAAATATAGACTGAATGAAGTTCTCGGTGTAGTGCTTCTCCATAAACACCTTGACTTTCTTCCTTAGGCCACTCGTACCCGGCTTCTGCCCCTCGAAGGGAGTGGTTGTCACCACTACGGAGCTCAGAGACATTTTCTAACCTACAAGCGGAGTAAAGTAAATAACTTTCTGGCTAAATCTGCGATAAAAACGATGTGTTTAAGTTAATTAAAGCGCTGGTGACATGAACCGACCGAGATAACCTTCTCCGAACGATATCGAAATAGGTTTGAGTAAAATTTGAAGGTTATAGTTCCTTCTTGAATCGTCCACGAATTTGACACCTACCTGTTATTTTTGCGAAATGGTTCGCGGCGATTCTGACTGATTACACGTTTAGATTGGGAGTATTTACGAAGTTTGTGAAATTTCTGATGTATTTCTCGATATTTTGAAGGGCTCAATGTCAGTAAAAGGTCGTTTTGTGCGCCTGCACCTCCCAGGAAAATTCAATCTATAGCGCGGGAAATTTAAAACTTGAATTAGTTTAACTCCGAGCGCTGAATTACCAAAATCTTTATATTATGTTACGTACCATAATAATTACGAACTACTATAATCTGTGTCCCCGATCCCTGATAGTAACGTCTCGATTTACGATTGGCAAAGACGTATGGCATTGCCAGAAGTGGTTAGTTATAAAAAAACTACGTGCAACGGCCACATTTTCCGTTATCTGGGGATTTTGGAATCCGACTTGTACTTAAGTCTAAGATAATTAAAAATTGTAACGCTTCTAATACTGTCTGAGATAACGTTGACAAAATCATGTGTCACCATTAGCTGTAATTTGTCTGATATACTGATAAAATTCATTCTGATGACTATGCAACAGTAATAAAATGACTGGGCATTATTTAACATTTTTATAGGTCAAATTCAATTTATTAAAAGATTGTGTTAGGTGATATTTCGGCCAACTTCTCTTGATCAACGTTAAAGCTAATCTTCTAAATTCTTGTCTGAGTGAGTATTCTTGTAAATTATTGTCAGTGAACATTAAACAGACAATACTTATATGTATTTAGTGCATATATAATGGTTCTGTTCTTATTATTCGAATTTTGCTATTAATTACATAAAAAGTTATCATATACACATCATGAAAAAATTGTTGCTGTTTTTTAATTTAAATTTGAAATCCATTTAGAATTATCACTCGATAGAGCACGCGCCACCTATTGTTACTTCTGCGAGGTTGTAGAAATGTATGTCATCCATTAAAAGATAGATGGCGCCAGGAGTACCAAAATTACTAAATTTTTAAATATGTAATTAAAAAATTCCCCCATTGAATTGTTCTGGGTTATTGTTATACTTGATGTGATAAATATTTAATTTACCAATGAGTATATTATTAAAAGAATATTAGAAAATTTGCATTTTATAATCTTTATAATAGTCGACAATGATTAAAAATTTTTATTCAAATGTGATATAGCATGATTAAGTCTTTTCCTGTTTAATTTGAGGAAGCCTTATTACATATTTTTCTTGAAAAAACCTCAAGTAAAGGCGCCTTGTGACCAGTGGCGTACTGCGAGTAGTCTTTGTACACAAATTTTTTTGCTTTACAAAAAATAATAAAAATCGAATAAATATTTGTTTAAACAATTAACAATGCCTCATCCTCAGATATCAAGTACAGTGCAGTATGGCATCAAATTATATCGGGTGATTATTAAGTTCATAAGTGGTAAATGGGAAAGTAATTTAGCACAAATTATTTTTATAACGGCTTCTTTGATTACTTAATTTATATTGTGGGGGCAAGTTGGGCATATCCCAATACCCACCCATTCCCCACGTCCCTGTTGCTCAAGCACCCAAGGGGTCGACAATAACTATCACACGTCTCCTCTTGTACATCCATTCGGAATCCCAACAGTTTATTTTTTTATATAAAACACGCCACCATGTGTTATATCTGTTACTTACACATGCGCTGCCTTTCATCCAGCTGGATCCGAGTCAGAATCTTCCATTTCTTTCCCCCACGTTCCTCTTCGATGTACCGAGCGTCCACGTGAAGTACAAATATCACCAGAATCCACATATGATTCTAACAGTGTCTTCTCATATTACTCGCATGATGATTTTCAGCTTTATATACACATAACTTAAAGGCTAAGTTCGATTTTTTTTCGGCATAGTTCTGAGCCGTGTATGGACATATTTTTAACTATAATTTTGGTTGCACAGTCGATATGTGGCTGCTGTAAGTGTATTTGAATATTACGATTGTTTGTCGATGTAAATAGTTAGTGACAAATTTAAAAAATGGGCTAGGATAGACTAGCGGTGGGGATATATTGAAAAAAAAAAAAAATGGTAAGAACTGGCAATACTTTTTTACGAGTTTTCGTAAACAAGAACAAATTCTTTTAAATTATAGTTTTATTTAATTTTTGAGCTCCATTATTCTTCAAATTTTAACTGTATATCAAAAAACTATATGATATAGAATATACAATGAGTACAGGACGACTTTTATCATACTGTATACAGATAGTGAGACTTTTAAAATAAATATTTTCCTTGTAAAAACGGGCTATAGAATTGAAATTAAATTTTAACCAAACTCTACTGTTTCAGTGAAAATCGTTTTAATAAATAAATGTTAGTACTATAGACTGTTAGTAGCTTCACTTTAGGCGATTGTTTTTAAAGCCTACTTTTTGAATATATGAGTGAACCGAAAATGAGTCTATCGTTATCACCCTGTATACAGTATTTAAAATATTTATGTTTATAAAAAAGGGTAAATTGTTGAAATTAGATTAATGTTTAGATATTTCTGTATCAGCTACTTGTTTTTTTAAACTGGCGAAAAGAGTGCGTTTAACCAAATTCTTCCTGTTCCGATTATATAAAAATTTTATCCACAATTTAAAAACGATTTCAATTTGTACAAGTGCTGGATATTGATAAGTTTTCAACTGTTTCTGCGGTGTGGTCTGTGAGATAAGTGTAACGGACGTGGTTAACTTGATTAACGTTGCTCTTTTAACTCTGCATTTCAATTGTTTCAACGTTATAGCGTCTGTCGTATTATTTAGCCAATGTTGCATTTTCTCATCCAAAACGATTCAATAATTCAAATATATTTCTAAAAAAGTGCAGATATACACAAAATATGTATTTATGTTTTTTCGTGACAGTCTTAATTATGTCACCCTGTATATCTTATGGATCTATTAAAATATGTTTGCTTCATGAGTTTTAGAAGAAGTATTGGTTTAAAATAAATAGGTACCCAGGATGTACAGTATATTCACGGTTAGAGTGGAAAAGAGGGAAAATATTTTTATTTTTCATTTTACGAGAAAAAGGCATTCTTGATTAAAATTTTTGCTTGTCTTTAAAATGCGGTTGGCACGGAAAACTTTAATCTTGCACGTACAGGGTGATCAGAAAATCGGTAAATATAAAAATCGTTCAAGAATAAACTGCCATTATTTTTAACAATACAGAAATATGTTATTAAGGAAAGTTGCTTAGAATTGAAATTTATATTATAATTTCAATTTGTGTATGAATCGGCCTACTTTGATAGAAACGGACAGTAAAACATTATTATTGTTCATTTTACGAGAAAAAAGCGTTTTTGATTAAAATGTTTGCTTGCCTTATATCTTTAAAACGTTTTTAAAAAATCCGTCGATCCTAACTCTTCTTTATTTGGACAAGTGTGTACAAGCTTCAAGGGAATAATTCTTACGTAAATATAATTAAAAACATTTTGTAAATCTTGGTCCGAATATGGAAAAAAAATTGTGCCGCGGCCATAATTCTGCGTTTCACTTTATAGTGCCGTACGTATAGAGAGGCATCAGCATCATTTGCAAAGCGTAATTTCTCCACCAATGATTTTTTTCAAATATTTACACATATTTTGGAATAACTTGTATAATAACGATTATACTTTCTCTTTGTTTTGCAATAGAATTATAGTTTGTATAAAGAAATTTAATTAGTAGGCAAAAATAATAAGAAATAAACATATTAAAAATAAAAATATGTAAAGATATTTGAATTAAGTTATTGTAGTCGAAATTGTGAAAAAACCGTGAGTTTACTATACAAGGTGTTTGAAAATTTTACGTAATTAGCGAAGTATGTAATTTTTATGGTACATAGTAAAATTTTAGTAGGTGTAATTTGAGCAAAAATCGGTGATATGTCGTAAAAATCTCAATGTTTCTGTGTAATGTTTGCATTAAATTTAGATAGAAAGAACTGCCTTCCATATACAATAAAATATATATGTTTAAAAAGGCGTATACAACTTAGATAAAAAATAATTCACATGAATCTCTTATTTAATACTGTTGACAATGTCATTGTAAATTGATATTTTTTTATAAAAGTTTTGTGTTTTTTTAAATTCATATAATTTTTTCTATTTTATTTATTAATTTCATTCTCAAGGAAGAAACAACCCCAATGAAATGTTGAAATCTGGCTGTTTTTAGGAAGCAACAAAAATACAAGATATAGCGGGTGTTTTTTTTTAACCTGAAGCTGTGATTGACGAAATTAAATTTTTCTCCATTTCTCCTACTAAGAAGATCAAGAGCAAGCACTCCGAATAAGGCACAAGCAAAGGAAATTGCGTTGACCAAGTATCCAAAAAAGTCACCTGTTCATGGGTTGCGATAATAATTGTTTCTTGACAAGTAATTCTTCAGTAATTGAAAATTAGAGAAATATAATTTGTTTTAAAACTAATTTTGATTATTTGCAGTGAAAATGTGGTATTTTTTATTGCAAACGTATTGCAGAATCGTATGCATAGGTCCAGTAAGAGAAATTGAAAAAATAGAATTTCGTCGGTTACAGTCATCTATCTAAAAAAATATTTTAAACCCTACGAATTATGACGTTAAAAATATTTTATTACATGTATTCAAAATAAGAGGTTGTAAATTATTTTTGGATGAAAATTGACTGATATTTAGTCGCTCAAACTTTGCGCCAATTTTTCGATTTTAGTCGCATTTACCCTTATACGTTTTAATTCTCATTTTTTGCAAAAAAGGAAGGAAATAAGACGTTCAAGGATTTGTTCGAAGGGTCATTATAAATGAAAAAACCGTGGGGTGCTATTAAATTAGAGGGTTGAAATTGAGGATAGGGGTGAAAATGCACTTTTGCAGTTTTTTAAATATAGCACGAAAACGAAGCAAAATTTCGGTATAGTTCATAGGAAAAATTTTGTAGATAATTGAATTTCCCATCCAAATGGCTAATCTAAAAAAATTTAAACGAAACATTTTATGCAAAAAAATTGTTAATAAACAATTTAAAAAAAGCAAAAGTTTAGATTTTTGATTTTTTTTACTTTTTTGACTCAATTTTTTTTTTTTTTTAGTAGAAATAGGCAAAGAGTATTGTTGTACATAAAAACTAGATGAGATTCCCTTCAAATCGATGCATTTTCATAAGTTTTTGGACTAATATTGACTGAGTTACAACAGGTTAAACCTAAGTAGTTTTTTAGATTTTCATCGTTTTTAACACAATAATGATTATAATTCTTATTATTTTTACAGCAAATTGGTTCTTTACTCAATAAAAAAATATTTCAAAAGTTTTATTTGTTAATCATAAATAAAGATTTTCACAACAGTATGAAACTATGAGGGATTTTTCAAATGAAATTACAGTTACTTCGTTTTCGAGCTACAATTAAGAAACTGAAAGGGGTGTATTTTCACCCCTATCTCCAATTTCCACCCGCTAATTTAATAGCACTCCGCGGTTTTTTCATCTAAAATGACCCTTTGAACGATTCCTGCAATAAAATTGCTTGAATGTCATAGTTCCTTTGAACCCTGTTGTTTTGTATATAATCAATAGCCTACATCTTTAGCCATTGAATCCAAATCTGCAATAAAAAATAGAGGTTCCTATTTAAAATTTCAAAGTTACCCTCAGTCTTACCTACAAGGAGGGGGAGAGGGACTAATTTAGCTCTAATTATGTTCCCTCCGTGGAATGATTTAATTTTGATTATGGACATTCTTTTCGTAGAATGCTTATTTCTCGAGATATTAGAAAGACTCAGGTTAAAACGCGGTATATTTGAAATATTGCATTATTTAACAATTTCATTGTCAGGTACGTGTTTTAATACTAATAATATTTAGATACTTATATCACTTTTATTTTGGATATTTATTAATTTCTAGATATTGCTGATGTAATTCGGTGCTAGTTGCTTCTTGCAATTACAATATCTTTTGCAAAACGAAATTTTTGGTATTTGACTTCATTTGATAGAATTATTATTATTATTTTTTTAAATCTATGTAAATTAGTTTAATATATTTATAATCAAGTAAAAAATCCGGTTTATTTTTCGATGGGTTTTGAATTTTGATTATAAAAAATAACTTTTATGTTTGCGATGCTTAAACATGTAAACTGTCTAATTTCCGCGTAATTATCGAAATAGCCCAAACAAATAGTTGCGATTATCAGGTCCAGCGGCGGTCAGTCAGAGATATCCTGGTCCTTATCGTGCTAACCATATTTCCTTCCACGCCCAACATGGGAAATTATAAATAGGAAAAATACAAATCGGGACATTATTTTGCCTCGTTATTCGTTCCAGAGTGGTTCGCGACATCCATACTGAAAGAAGTGTCCCTCGAGACTTAACTTTTTGCCGTAGGGCTCATCAAAGGGTAACTGGCGTGGTTTCTACTGCTAGCTGCCTTTTGAAGGGCAATATTGCAAGGGTTTGATACAGCTTGGGCGACGACAGAGAAGTGGAAGGTCTGGTGAGATTCTTTGTTTGTTTTTTTTTTACCTTCTAAGTGGATGGTAACTTCGATAATTCGCGACGAAATGCTTTTCTTGATATGATTTTTTTATATATTTTTGAGTAGGTAATATTTAAAAACTTGTTTTTGTTGGAACTTTAATTTTTTAATAAATATACATTTTTTTATTATTTTTAATAACAGTGGTGATAGCAAAATAAAATTTGTACTGGTATGGTGGCCTGAAATTAATGCAACAAAATTTGGTCACAGATTCTTTAGGGTGCTCCCGTAAATACAGGGGGTGATAGTACGACAAAAAATAAGAATTTTTTGTCTTATGAACTATATGTCTATCCCGTCTTGTTTTCGAGATACAGAGCGACATAATAAAATTTTTTAAATAGAATTTTTACGAAAATTTCCAAACAGTGCGAAATATATTTATGAAATTTGATATTTCGGAGTGTTTAAAGATGCCAAATATGCTGGTCTAATTAATTTTTTGATATTTCATAGAGGACGCTAGTTATGCTACATTAATATTACATTTTAAGTTATAATTTTTTTAAGGTTAGGTTTTTTACCATTCGGGCTCCAATTTTTAATGTACAATTTTATTTTCTTGAAATAATGTACTCTTGTTAGAACTTCCTAATGTGGACGGTTTTCGAGAAAAAAAGATTTTAAATTAAACTTACAATATGACGGTGTATATAATAAGTGACTTTTCTCAAAGTAGGCTTATGTCAAAACTTATTGATGGATGTCTCATAAACAACGCATACATTTTTAGTAATATTTTAAACTCTAATTAACTTTATATCAACATTTTAGTGATTTTTAGTGACTGTAGTTAGTAATGACTAATGACAGTCAGTAAAATTTTAATATAAAGTCAATTAGAGTTTAACGTATTACTAAGAATGTATGCGTTGTTAATGAGACATCCATCAATAAGTTTTGACATAAGCCTACTTTGAGAAAAGTCACTTAATTTCTTCACCGTAATATTGTAAGAGTTTAATTAAAAGCCTTCTTTCTCGAAAACCGTCCACATTAGGAAGTTCTAACAAGAGTACATTATTTCTAGAAAATAAAATTGTATATTAGAAATTGGAGCCCGAATGGTAAAAAACCTAACCTTAAAAAATTAGAACTTAAAATATAATATGAATGTAGCATAACTAGCGCCCTCTATGAAATATCCAAAAATTAATTAGACCAGTATATTTGGCATCTTTAAAAACCCCGGAAAACCAAATTTCATAAAAATATTTCGCACCGTTTGGAATTTTTGTAAAAATTCTATTTAAAAAAATTTATTTTGCCGCTCTGTATTTCAAAAACAAGAGGAGATAGACATATAGTTCATAGGACAAAAAATTCTTATTTTTTGTCATACTATCACCCCCTGTATTTAAGGGAGGTCTTTCTGAAACACCCTGTACATCAGAATCTGTTGTATGAGAGATCGAGACTCACTAAATTTGGTACACAAGGGTTTTATGATATGTGGAATCTGATAGTGCTACGTTTTTTGGCGGGGAACCCCCCTAAGACCTTTTTTCGTGGGCCCCCTTGTCTTAGGAGCCAAAAAAAATTTGGTCGCATATTTGAATTTCTTAAAAATTATTAGTCCGCTAGGAAGCCGTTGAATTTAGAAACTTTTTTTGTCTCTTGACATTTTTTTCGTAAAACACAATGATTTCGAGAAAAATGGCAAAACGGATTTCAGGGGGCTGTAACTCCGAAACTGGGGGCCACTTGGCAATAATCAAAAACTTGATTTAAGAATCTGTGACTATTCGGGACACTCGGTACAATAATTAACTCAGCTTTGGGTTATATCAATAAACGGTAACACGGAACTGTTTTGTCAAATATTTAGCTGTGTTTCGAACCGATTTTGTTGTAAAATAAATATGTAATGGATTAGTTGAACCTTATCTCTTTGATAAGACACACTCACCTGAGTTGCCAGTATCAAACTAATATCAACAAAAATGAACGGTTTTATACGTATTACAGTGAACATATTTTTCCTGGCTTGCATTTTGCTCGAGGTAAGTGTTTTTTTCTATACATATAGAAAATTAGGTTCATCCCAATAACAAATTTGTATTTACATTACCGACATTATTATCAGTTTTCCTTGTTTTAGGTATTTAATGACAATCGGTTGTCGGAATTCAAACTAATACCAATGATTTTCTAAAATGTTTCAATTTTAATTAGGCAATTCAGATTCGAGCGTTCAAAGTAAGAAAAAAAAAGTCGGATGGAGAAATATCCCAAAATATACGTTTCCGAGATAGAGGGCGGTGAAATACTTCTTCTAAAATATCTTAGAAGGCATTTAGCACGCAGTGAGGAAAGTTGGGTTAATGATTAAATAATATAAAAATATTTTGAGGTCGAATATAAATACAGGGCGTCCGCAAATTTCAACAACGTTTGACTGCATATTCACGTCGTTAAATAAATACGATCTACGAAAGAAAAGTTAAATACAAATTTTTTCGTTTTTGAGTTCAACGTTGTCAAAAATAAAACTAATTTAATTAGTAACTTCATAACATTTTACCGATCGAGTTAAAATTTGGGACATTTATTTGGACAATTATGGCGTATTATTTGTTAAAACTTTAGTCAAATCGATATACTGGGTGATAGTTTTCTCTCGTTACCTCTTACGTTAAGTTCTTGAGCGGAAGTTAAATGAAATGGCCGAAGAAGTTGCTTTTTTCAATTTTTGTGAACATTAGTTTTACATACCTATATTTAATTGTCTTGATACACTGCGGACACATAATTTACATGTGTGGGGTGACGAGAATCCTAAAAATCCTATAGAAACTCGGCAATAATGACATTACAGACCTGCAAATAATGCCATTTTTCTCAAGAATGGCTTTCTGCAGACAGTTTTCTCAAGAGACAATATTTTTTTTAAATAAAACCACCTTTTCAGTGTTGCTGCCCGTTTAAAAAACTACTGTAAAAGTTTTGACCGCTAAAGGGCAGAGGTAATCGGAGAAAACTAACACCCAGTATGTCGATTTGACTAAAGCTTTAACAAATAATATGCCATAATAGTCCAAATAAATGTGGCAAATTTTAATGTGATCAAAAAAAAAGTTTTTATTGAACATTTTTTTCGTAGATCGTATTTATTTCTCGTCGTGAATATGCAGACAAACGTTGTCGGTGAAATTTGCGGACACCCTGTATATGTATCAGTGGCGGAGATATAGGGAATTAACATTATAAAGAGCCCAACAATACTACGACACTGGGTTTTGAATATTCTCTACTTGTGACTCCTAGTGGCGTTTCTAAGAAAAAATATCTTTTCCATTTTATACGAAAAACGGACTATTTTTTAGTTATTATCTATATTTCACATTACGTACTTACGAAGCACTTAATTAAAGAAAAAATAACTTAGAACTAACAACAACTGTTCGACAAAAGAGTTCATAATATTTTTTGTCTAAAAGTACTGTTTTAAATATATGAAAAGTCGAAGAAAGTCATTGGCGTAAAAAGTTTACGTATTTTTCGGTGATACGCTTTTTATAATCTCCACGAAAATATTTTAGAAAAAAAATCCAGGGAAATTTTTTGCGAAACGAGCAGTTCTAGTGTTATTTTAGGTTTGCTGGTGAAATGCAATGCTGTACGTGGCTGTAGTCCGCAAAGTAGTTTCCCACGATATCATTAGGTAAAAATTTTATTTTTCCGTTTATTGCAATTTTTCTAACGGTAAAGTAAGATATAAAGAAGTAATAGCGTATAAATGCTGTGTGTATTTGGAATAAAATTTAAGAAATAATTTTTTATAGAACGTCTATTTATGAGGTGCAAGCGGTGGTAATCGAAATTACAAAATATCTAGCGTGTACAATTTGTGGGGTTAATATTTATATCCGATTTTAGAAAATTATCTTATAACTAGATAAACCTTTAAATCAAGTTTCATTTCTTTATGTCAAACCACCACATAGATATTTTCAAAAACGTACATTTTTTCCAAATTTCACTGCACCTTGAAGCGTTTCTGAACATTCGTCACGTCTTTTTTTTCTTATTTTTGTCACCCAAATTCAAGTTCTAAGTTTGTCCAATTAATCCTGAAATACATTGTATACAAGTTACGTACGATCATACTGGGTGTTGCAAACTTATAACGAATTTGCTAAAGTTGAAAGTATTTTGTCGTTTTCTTACAGTGCTGTAAATCTGTAGTAATAAAAAATATCACAAAGTTTTATTATAATACCTACAGGGTTGCTGATGTATAAATTATAAGACACAAAAGTTTTAGGGTTTGTTAAAATCGAAACAAAGTTGCTTTTTCTTTAATGGAACACCCTGTATATTATTCCATATCTCAATTATTCTCGAAATTCTAAACAAAATTCATATAGCACATTAATTAATCGTTTTCGAGATATCGAACTTTGAAAATCATTTTCTTATAAATTATACAAAAATATTTTAGGCCAGTCAATAGAGACAAACATATATGTATATTTTCACAAATATTTGTGACAAAAATACTAGTAGCAAACGGACTGTGCCATCATATAAAGGACAGTCTGTACATTTGCTTATATGTTTCCTACTCCAATTTACCATTAATTAATTCTTTATAAACATTTTTATGCAAAACGCATTTTTTATAGTCTTTTGCTAAACTAATAAAGCAATCTAAATGCTATAAAGAGACAATTTGTAGAGAATCGAACTACGAATAAAACGAGAAGTCGATCAATCCGATCGGATAATTAGAAACGAAGGAAACCCGGAAAATGTAGCTTTTTTTAATTCATTACTCCGCCATTTTTTAATGCAACTGCCTGTGCATAAAAGTAGTGAATTATATGTACTTTAAGTGTCCACAAAGCAGGCGCTGTCGGACCATTAGTTTTGGCACATTTGCAATTTGAATTTTTTGCAAAATTTCTGGAACGTTGGAGATAGTCCGATTTTAATTTTTTAGCTTGATTTTAAAAGCAGAAGTATAATACTACTAAAGGCATATATATATTTTCCGATAAAATTATGCGAAATAGATAAAAAATTCCTCCTTGGGGTTATTTTTGGAGATGAGGGGCAGTGGATATGTAGATATACAAATTTGAATATTGTTAGTTATAGTACAGTAATATTATTGTAAGTGGTGATACATAATAAATAATACTACCAATACACGGAATCACAATGATGTGAAACCTATGGAGTATGGACATTCCTTGTTTTGTTATGTGAAATCTTAACATCAAACGTGAATTTGAAAGTTTTCTTACAAAATGTACTTTTCTGTTCCAAAGAATAACATATAAATATGTATTCTTGTATTGTATGTATTCTTGTATTGTGATGTGTATGAATTTCGTTTAGAATTTTAAGAAGAATTGAAATATGGAATAATATACAGGGTGATCCATTAAAGAAAAAGCAACTCCGTTTCGTCATTACTTTTTGACTGATTCTGTATACTTAATTTTTCTTTATTGTAATAGATTTTAAAAACCCTAAAACGTTTGTATCTTATGATTTTTCGATAGCTATCTTACTTTAGGAGATAATCGACCGTTTCCGTACATATCAGCGACCCTGTATAAGCTTAATATTTACAGATACATTTATACCTTTCTGAGATATTAAGTAGGTTTATCTGATTTGGAATTGACGAACAAATATTCATAAAAAAATTAATATAAGCTTATTAATATGAAGAAAATCCTCAAAAAAAATTATGACTAGTTTGGATACCTAAGAGACGAGATATTAATAAAATAATTTTTCACGATTTAGTACAGAGTCTTATGAGAATGCAGATTTTTTTGATCTTTCCAACAGTTTTTACAGCAACTTGTATAAATAGGAAACCGATATCTTAGGAACCGTATGACAGCTCGTAGAAATCGATTAGGTACTTGTAAGATACATAATTTATAATAATTCTCCTTCAAACTGCTGTCGTTGACTAACTTAACCTTCATATGCGTGATAGCGGCAACGCCGCGGTTCTCGAAGTAGCGTATTATTTGAAATTCGCAGGTGTGACATATG
>NW_019416315.1:97893-125491 GCF_000390285.2 Anoplophora glabripennis
AACAAGAGGACCACTAATTCCTACCTCGGCTGATATTCTCCGCACACTCGTACCTGGATTCTGCTCTACCAGTGCTAGAATTTCTTCTTCTGCTCTAGGAGTGGATACCGACCTTGGTCTTCCGGATAAATGGCACTGTTTGCTCAAGGAACCGGTATCACGCAATCTTTGGTGAATTCTTCCAAACATGCGTTGTGAAGGAATCTGGCGATTTGGATAAGCGTCAACATAAAGGCGTAGAGCTTCGGTGGCGTTCCCATTAGCACGACCATACATGAAATGCATGTCTGTTAATTCTGCGTTAGAGTAACCAGCCATAGCGAAAGAAAACTTGTGCACTGAGAACAACTGTCAAATACGTACTGTTTATTTCACTAAACATCAACCAACTATTATAAGAAAATACACAACGTTTTTGCAAAATAAAAAAAGGGACTAAAAAACATAAAACATTCCATATCTCCGCAACCGTTACTTTGCGGACCCATGTTTATTGAAACTTTTCTGCTTATTTTGGTTCATACTATTACCTCCTTAAATATTTTACACTCTTTTTTAACACCCTGTATTTCAAGCTTAGGCATCCAAACAAAGCCAGCCAAGTGTAACGTTGCCAAATCTAAAGGCTTACTACTTTAGTCACTAGCGAATGTACAGAAACTCTCGTTAGACTTTTAGACGTACCTCCGTACCAGATAAACCTCCTTAAGTTGAAGATAATCTTTTTACATCGTTTACAGTGCCTGTAAAATAGTACCATTAGTTTTTCCCGTTTCCTCCATTTATTCCTAGGGTATAATTGCAACATTATTACAGATAATGTTTTAAAGATTACAGCACCCTCCTCCTCTTCTTCTTCTTCTTCTCATGGCTGGTTTGGCTTTATAGTTCATTTAAACGGCTCGTGTTTACAATTTCAGATATACCACGCTGAAGAGGTAGCTGAGAGACAATGCAATTACATGGTGAATCCAGATGACGAACCTAACAATGGTACCTTTGATTCCTTTGCCACTGAACTTGAATCTTACACGGGGTTAGGTCAAGCTCCTCACAGCATAACCCTGAGTTGCGAATTGAAACCTTGTATCATCAATCCCAACGGCACAGCTATATGGGAGGCAAGGTAAACTGGTTTTGTTTTTTTAAGTATTAACAGAAGCTTTACTTTTGACCATCCCGTATAATTTATTTATAAAAAATGTAAATCGTAGAAACTCATGAAAAATTGAAATATTTGTATGAATATAATACCATAGGATTATAGACAATTATTAGTAGTTTGCTGATAAATAACAAAATAATTGAAAATACAGACATTCTACTGTTTTGTCACAATTTTTATATTTGAATTAAAATTTTCAAATGTAATTGAAAACTGTAATATAGGCAACCTATTATACAGGCTGCTGTCATAATAAGTTGCCTAATGCCTATACACTATATTATATTGTCTTAAAATTGTTTAGTGCTATCAACTTTTAAACTAGTGCGTATTTCTCCAATTTGGAAAGTTAATACGATTGAAAACTATTTAGATTAATTCCGAACGTCAATATTTGAAGACATTACAGAAAAATCTAAGGATTATTTTGATAAAGAACAGTTAAAATGTCGGTGAACAATTAACGAATGCAAATAGATTTTATCTGATTAATTACTGGAATAACATGTGTAAAATGTAATATATTTCTATTATAACACTCCACAGTCAATAATTACAAATATTATCCATCGGCAATAATCTAATAAACCGTTCTCGACAGGACCGTATCTGTGTTTTTAAAGAAATTTTGCATTATCTACGCACATAAATGATACTACAGACACAGACAGAGCCTTTATAAATGATTACAAGCCACGTGATCAGTAATTTTGTTTAAAACAGTAACTTTATTCCCTTCACGTTAAATTCCGGTAAAATTAAAAATGATTAAAACAATTATATCAAGATTACATTAAAATGCAACAACATTCGCGATTCTATTCAATTTATTTAGGGATTTTTAATTGATAGTACCAGTCGTGCAATGTTGGTTGCCTGAAATCGACAGTCTTCTAATTATTTGCGATGGATATGTTATACATAGGTATAAAATGAATGACAATACTTTCAAAAGCCTAAATACTTGTTTTTTTCAGGATGCATTTTTATACGAAGAACATGATGTCTAACAACAACGATCCGAAAACTACCCTGGATGGGTGTTTGTGTTTTAGCGAAGATTCTGCAGATTTTCAGAACTGCATGGATGAAGTTAGGCAAAACATGATGGACCAATTCGAGACAGTACTGATGACGAAATTTATAGAAATCGTCGAGAGCAACTGTACCACATACGCGGAAAATTGTTTATAGATTTGTAACATTTATCTCAGAAATATGCGTAATACAGTATTAGCCCGTATATTTTTTACGTTAAACCATTAGCTGTGGGCGGCACGTTTTTAGATTTAAGATAACCATAATTATTTTAATAATCTATTTATTTGTAAACAAATGGTATGTTATGTTATTAATTTTTTGTTTTTAATTAAGTAAAACGATTTAAATTATTTTTGTTAATAACAGAGAATAAAAAATAATTAGTCTCATGAATAATTAGTATCACTATATAAACGTTTGACATATACAGGGTGATTTCTGTACAGTAGGGATAATTATTATATAATTCCAGTATTATTATAATGCCTAGAAAATGTTTCATAAGAAACTATTGGACTGGTACAAGAAGGGAATAGTGTGATGTGAGTTGTTACGAGGTGCCAAAATTGTTTTTTTAGTTTAGTATGTTCTGTTGTCACAATTTGACTAAATAACAACGTTTTTTGCAACAGAGTTAGAGCGATAAATAATATGCACCAAAATCATATACGGGATATGTAGATGCTTTGTTACATAATTGCATATCGCAAATAACAAGAAAAATACATCAAAATTTCAAAATACCAAAAAATGGCGACATTCTGCCCCTATTTGGCTTACCTCTTTTTTATTTATAAACTTGCACCAAGTGCATTTGAAACGATACAAAATTGTTAAACACACACTTATAACTTACCAAAGTAATAATATTTAAGACAAACAAGAGACTAAAATATACCTTTAAAACCAGTTGTGATGATGATGATTTTAGGAAGCCATTTTTGGGAAAATAACTTGTTTTTATTAATAATTTGGCCGCGTGACCCTAACGAGCATCACTTAAAACCGCTATATTCTAAATGTGAAAGATTTGTAATGAGGAACAATTTTTTTATATAGACTTTAAGTTCAAGCTAAAAAGTAAAAAAAAAATATGAAGCTTTGAAACGCTTGAGGGTTGATTAATATTGATTCTGCTGACTGCTGATTGTGGCTGGTACAGAGTTCAGAGTAAAGTCTCCATATGAATTTTTTTTATTACTAAAAGCACGATTCAATAATTTTACAATTTTAAGATATACAGGGTGGGCCATTAGTATGAGAAAGTATAATAACTCCCTTGTTACTTACAATACAGAAAAAAAGTTTATATAAAAGTTATACAGAATTAAGAAACCTAAACTACAAAATTAATTTGATACAAACAGGGTGATGAGTAAAAACGGGACACGTCAAATATTCCATTTTTTAAATGGAACACCCTGTATATTTTTAAACATCTGGATTTCCGAGAAAATCTGTATATGGCAATATCAACAGTTTATCATTTTAGTGCGAGGTTGCCAAGTTATGTAGAAAATTCTTCGAATTTTGGAAAAAACATGACCTCGAAGAAGTTGTATTAACTTTCAATTACTAACACTTAGAGCAAAAATATTTGATAGAGTTATAGGCAAATGTTAGGCAAATACTCCTATATTAGCTAATATCGATATTTTATACAGGGCATTTTATAAAACGACCATTTTTAGAAAGTTTAAACTTCATTTTCTAAAATTTTTCAAATATATGTATTTTATTATTTTATTTTATTCAGATATCGGTCCACTTCAACTTTTATTAAGCCTGTTCTATATCTAAAATTGTTAGTTTTTAAGATACAGCAATATTTCTGTAAAAACTTAATTTTTATTATTTTATAGAATACCACAAATAAGTATTAACTAATAAAATTAACTCAAAATTGAATGATAAATTATGAACTGACAAGTTGACACAATGTGACAGTTTTTTCCAAAGCCATTTCGTGCGACCGAAAATAATAAAAATTAGGTTTTTCCAGAAATGTTGCTATATCTTTACAACTAACAACTTTAGGTGTAGAACATACTTAATAAAAGTTGAAGTGGACTGATATGTGAATAAAATAAAACAATAAAATACAGGGTGTTCCATTTGAAAAATTTTTAAAATGATCGTATTATAAAAAATGCCTGTATAAATATCGATATTAGCTAATATTTAATCTTTGCCTAACATTTGCCTATGACTGTCTAATATTATTGTTGCTCCAAGTGTTAGTAATTGAAAGTTAATACAACTTCTTCGGGGTCATGTTTTTTCCAAAATATAATTTTCTCAGAAATCCATGTTTAAAAATATACAGGGTGTTCCATTTAAAAAATGTAAAAATGTAATATTTGGCGTGTCCGTTTTTACTCATCGCCCTGTGTGTTTCAAATTAATTTTGTCCTTTAGGTGTTTTGATTCTGTACAACTTTTATATAAACTTTTTTCTGTACTACGAATAACAAAGGAGTTATTTTACTTTCTCACACTAATGGCCCACCCTGTATAAACAGACTATTATTTGCCATTGTAGTCACCAGTATCAGTAATTAGTCAAATTTTCACATTGAAGCATTTCTAATACCTTCTAGATTTTTAAATTGAAACAAATATTTAAAAATTAAAAGTTTTAAGTCTGTATAAAAAACAGTGCATTATAATGGATGAAATTTGAGATACATGAGTTTTAAGTGATGGGATTAAGGTTAATTGCTCAGATTTTGTATTAAAATAATTCCTATAGTGATTTTCTCAAAAATCGTTTCAAAAAATATCTCAGTAAACCATGTACTGGCAACAATATCATCGTACATCTAGGAGGTCACTGTATATAAAATATTATGGTTTTTTGAATGTCTACCCGCCAAGATCTTAGATTTCTTTGGATGATTTGCTTTTGATTTCGGTGCATTAGGTACTTTTAGAAGAGAAGACATTGCCATGGGCGTAGCTAGGATTTTCGATTGGTGTGGGTCCAGGGCTGTTGCAAGCCTCTAAAAAAAAACACACGCAATCAACGATTACCGATATAATATTTCAAAACCTAAGCACTCTTTTCGTTTGATTCTAAAGAAAAAAGAAAAGAAAAACGATGGCGCAGTCAGCGACTTCCCGATATGAGATCTATTTTTCTGGGGTGGGCACCGAGATTTCTAGAATGGGCCGGGCACAACCCTGCCCCCCCCCCCCCACTAGCTACGCGAATGGACATTGCAAGCTATTTCATATTTTAAAAAAGATATCGCATTGCTTTGCAGATGCAAATATTGTTCATTATTTGAAAGATCAATTTCTCACAGACCCTGAACAAGGCCGGTATAATAAAAAAAACTGCATCGCATTGTGGAGTGGTTCTTTTATTCGCTTTTTTAATATAATTGTGATATTTTGCAACTTAGAACAAAAAATATACCATTTTCAAACACTTTTGAGTTTGCCTTTCATTTTATTTTGATAAATATAGAACAGTAAAAAAACAATTAACTATCCCTGCAAAGAAAAAGTTCAAACAGAAACAATACATTGCTAAAGTTAATATTACATTTTATATTGCAACGTACTTTTCGTGCGCACCTCGTATCACGCCTTGCTCCCTCTCAGGCGCATGTTTCGAGTTGTAATCGATCTGAATCTCGTATTGCCTCTTTTCATTCATATCCACCCTATTACGTCCCCAATCCTAACTCCTGTCTAACTTCTTTTATTAGCTCAATGACTTTCTTGCCGTCATTTGCACCTTAGTGAATCGTTTCCACCTCTGTGATGTAAGACTGATCCTCAACTTCCACCATGATCCAGACAGGAAACTTGAACGAGAAAAGTTACATCTTGGACACGAGACACTTCTCTGAGGATAGGGTGAGTGGAAAAATCCTTTAATATTTAATTTTTTAGTATAATTTTTTTTATTATAAATTCGATACGCTGGTTGGTTTTGTAACTGGTCGGAACAGCCGAAATTTTCCAACATCTTTTTTTAATCATTTTGTTCGAATTCAGTAATTTCCTATTCTAGTGGCAGATTTGAACGACGATAACTCACCGGCAAATCATCAATCTTGAACAGCTCAAATAAAAAAGGATGAATCAAACTAAAAATGCTGACAGGTGGAATTGTAAAAAAATATATTAAAGCCAATGAAAGCGAAGCAAAAATAAAAAAATTTTTTCGCTGGATTTCTTACCACCATGGTCGATAATAAAATTTTTTTGACTTTCATATCCTGAAACTAGAATCTTCAAGCTTCAATTTGCTTTTTATTTTATTGCCCTACGACCATTTTCCGCTAAGTTACAGCCTTTTGAAAATTTCCCGTAAACTACAGTCCCGACACCTGTTCAAAATTCAATACGGTTATTATTGATGTTTCTCATGTGTTCAATAATGTAAAATGAATATTTACATCTTTATACAAAGTCATTTTACTTACTTATCTCAGCATTTATTCGTAATAATAATTATAGGTAGTTACAATACATGCTGCATTACTACGACACAATCTATGTGGTCTGCTAGACTGCTAGCAAATATTTCTACACACTGGTGATTAGCATGATTGGTTGAGTGTAAATATACATATAAATGCTTTCTACACAACGTATTACTCGTATTTACATTTTCCCAGTAAAAAAAACATGGCAAATATGTAAAAATTCACAATTTTCATCAGATTTAATGAACTTGCTTTTTATTAAGCAAAAATAAGTGTACTTTCGTCCGTTTCTTTTCCACCCTGTACACGATCGGGTAATTTTTCATCTTTGTTTACTTCTCCAGCTTCCTGCTGTCAATCTCTCGAGTCGGTCTCTAATATAGGGCGTGGATGACGTCACCTAATTTCTTTCAATATCTAGATAGCTCTGACCTTTAAAAATTAGAACAACGACAACAAATAACAATAAGAGCGTCAGGTGGATTATTAGATTATGGAGGAACAAAACGGTTTGGAAAATTTCAAATGTTCGAATCGAAAAACAAGTTGATTTATCTAAACATTTATTCTGCCTACTGTTGCTGGTACACAAACAAATTCGTAGTTTATTGATTACGATATATCTGTAATAATAATAACAGGTGTAATAACACCATTGTTTATTTGAGATTAGAGATATTGTATAAAGCTTTTGTTTTTAGGGCAGCAGTATCGACTCGAATGAAAATGCCTTCGATGACATGAAACAACTAATAAGTGTAAGTCATAAATTTTTTATATAACTCTTAGAGACGCTATTGCGGCCTTGCTTTGAGGTTGTAAATCTATTTTAGTAGAAAATATGGATTAAGTTCTTATGAAAGTCTGAAACCGATTATTTTTCTTGTTATTTAAGGGAAGGGTATAAAAAATATTTGACTGTTGCATTTCGAAGATATAAACCAATCGCTTCTTTTTTTTAAATGGAACATCCTGTATATTTGACATATTTTGGATTTCTCCATTGTTTCTAATTACATAGTGATTTTCTGATTATACGTACATAGTCAAGACAGCCATGGAATCAGCGCGTGGGTATGTTTTCCGCAGTTAAGTTTACTAAATTTTTAAATTCTCTATTAAGAGGGGTGTTTTAATGCATAATTTTCAGCGAATTTATAGCAGTTTTTTGTCGAGAGTTTTAGAAAATATAAGCAAGTTAGAAACAATGCCTCCTCACTGTAACAGTTATACAAGTTTTATCCAGGGTGTAAGATACTTTACATCTTGACAACACATTCCGAATAAGAAAAACAGCTTATTTTTTCCTATTATGTTTATCTTTGATAGTAGGCTTTGAATTGATTGTATCCAAAAAACAGGGTTAAAAGGAACTATTACCTTCAAGCAATTTTATTGCATGAATCGTTCAAAGGGTAATTTTAGATGAAAAAACCGCGGTGTGTTATTTAATTAGAGGGCGGTAATTGGAGATAGGGGTGAAAATGCACCCCTTTCAGTTTTTTAATTGTAGCTCGAAAACGAAGCAATTGAATTGAATTTCCCATAGAAATGGCTTATTTAAAAAATTTAAAAGAAAAATTTTATGTAAAAAATCGTTAATAAACAATTTGAAAAAAAGCAAAAAATTCGATTTTTTTATTTATTTTACTTTTTTGCCTCTAGTTTTTTATATGAGTGAAGATAGGTATAGGCATTGCTTCATAGAAAAGAAAGTAGATAAAATTTCCTTCAAAATAAGAGGTTGTAAAGTATTTTTTGGATGAAAATTGATTCATATATGGCCTCTCAAACAGCCAATTTTTCGATTTTCGTCGGATTTACCCTTATACGTTTTAATTCTCATTTTTGCAAAAAAGGAAGGAAATAAGACGTTCAAGGATTTTTATCACATGACTTGTTCGGAGGGTCATTAAAAATGAAAAAACCGCGGGGCGCTATTAAATTAGAGGGTTGAAATTGAAGATAGGGGTGAAAAAGCACTTTTGCAGTTTTTTAAATATTGCATGAAAACGAAGCAAAATTTCGGTAGTTCATAGGAAAAATTTTGTAGAGAATTGAATTTCTCATCGAAATGGCTTATTTAAAAAATGTAAAAGGAAAATTTTATGCAAAAAAATCGTTAATAAACAATTTTAAAGAAAGCAAAAACTAAGACTTTTTGATTTTTTTTACTGTTTTAATAAAATAATTTAGTAAAAACTTGAGAATTTCAGTATAATAAAGTTTATTAATAATATATATACAGTGTGTCCACGGATGGAATTGACAAGAGGAGAAACTCTTTTGTTTTTGACTTTATCGAAAAATGTCACTCTTTATAAAAGTTCTGCCTCTTGAAAAAATGAGACTGTCATAAAAACATCTTAGATTAGATATACAGGGTGCTCATAAATTAAAAAAACACGAAAATACTCAAGAGAGAAGTACCATTATTTATTATTTTACACAACATTTTTATAAAATAAATCTGTTTATAACCTCAAATAATGTTTTAATTTTAAAATAAAAATTTCAATTCTTCAATTTCAATTTTCAAAAAAAATCAGAAAACTATAACGAAATTTTGCTTCCTTTTCGAGGTATAATTAAAAAATTGAAAGGGGTGCATTTTCACCCCTATCTCCAATTTCCACCCTCTAATTTAATAACACCTAGCGGTTTGTTCATCTAAAATGATCATTTGAACGATTCATGTAATAAAATATCTTGAACGTCATAGTTCCCTTCCTAGTGAAAGAGCATATCTGATGGACTTGTATGAAAAAAAATAGATCGAAATTTGTTTGAATTTTGAGCACTCGAGAAACTTAGAAATTATTATGGGCACGGGATTAAAACTTTAATAATGTTTTATTGTAATTGTAATGTATTCCAATGAGCTTAGAAACAAATCTCTGCAACTTAGACAATTAAACTGGTATGGGAAAATTGCAGAGGATACCACGGTCCAGGAAAACTACAAAAACATGAAAAAGCAATTATTATGATAAAAGGTTGAACTGGAAAAAACTGTGAATATAAAACTAGATCGGGAAAATATTCATACAAACAAAAATAAATCTTACGATTGGCGATGGACTTATCACAGACAGCAAAATAATTGTCTTTGCTGTCTCTGTCCCTGGAAGGTAGTGTAGACTGTACCCTACCCCCTGCAAATTCTTTTACGATGTTTTTTAAGCCCTATACTAAATACGAAACTCATAAGTTGATCACTCAACTAAACAAGATATCAGTCCCTATATTAAAGATGTAACAAATAAATAAGTCGGTTGCTACTGGAAATTTTCCAAATCGATTAAAAGTAACAAAACCCTTAATATTTAAAATAGGAAATTAACAATTGATTGAAAATTATAGAGCCATTGTTATTCTTGGTCCATTTTCAAACATTATTGAAAAAGTATTGTATTTGCGATTAATAGAATTTTTATCAGAATATAATTTAATAAGCAAATGCCAACACGGATTCAGAAATGGGTTCTCAACGGAGATAGCTACTACAGAACTAAACGATACATAATAAATAGTATACAGGGTGATCCATTAACGGTACGGAGCGACTGTATATAAGAAACCAGACGTGCTACGATGCGATGGTGGGCTAAAAAATTTATTAATAAATAAGGCCAGAAGAAATTTATTTAAAATATTTTCAAGTTTGTAACTTCAATGCTAGGGGGCGCAACTGCTATAGTATTACAGAAAAATGTCGTTTATTCAAAATTATTTTCCTATGCAACAGTAGACGACGCTAATTAGAAAAGTTTTGTAATTGTCTCCGTCCACTAAAAAAATTAAATGCAACGATATAGTTTTTTTTTCATGACTTCATAGACCATTCATTAAGGAAAACAAATACACAAACCGGAGGTCGATATCTTTTTCTAGTTATTGCTAAAATAGTGTAAGTAAGTTGTGCTAGAACATTATATGTATATGTTGGCAGTTTATTTTCAATGTTTGTAAAATGTATTATAGCTTCAAGAGAATATGCTTTGCGATATCCTCGTACAATACGCTACGCCAGAGCAATATTTCAGCGTTTATCCAGACGCCACTACATTATGTAAGAAGACATTGCCGTGCAAGAACGGAAGATAATATTATTAATGTGTTAGCTTGTGTCCAAGTAAATCCCCAAATAAGTGTTAGGGAATTAGCTAGAGACCTGGGAATTTCATATGGAACACAAGTACATACTTTTCTCACACGAATGACACTAATTTTGCACGAAGTAAGAGCTATCATATATCGTTTGACAAAATTTTTCATTTGACTAGTTTTATAGGACATAGACTGTCTCGTTATGCAAACAATAATTATAAATACTCACATATTTGGAATTAATAAAAAATGAAACATTGCAGTTATCAAAAAAATTCAAAATATAGCAAGTACTATTTATTTATTTATTTATTTATTTATTTATTTATCACATTTGGAATGCAAACAGGCTTGCTGCCCAAAACTGCATCCACTAATACAATTGTGAACATAGTGTAAACAAAACAAAACAAAAACTAACAGGAAATGGATACATCAGTGAAAAAATGTACAAAAATAAGTAAAAAGTTAATATAAATCTTTTGAAACTGCTAAGAGTAGTATTAAAAATATCAATATTAGAGTCGACAAAGTACATATTATAATTAACAGTCATTCTGTACAATGGACTATTTAGTCCGAGATTGGTATGTTGGGTTGATATGCTAAATAAATTAGTCGTCCTCGTATTTCTAGAAGGAACATGAAAATTCAGTAAAGAAATTAAATAGGGACAGTCTAATAAATTATTCAATAATTTAAATAAAATAATAAAATCAGTGTGAATCCTTTTTTGTTCCAGAGGGACGATATTAAATTGTTGTTTAGTAGCTGATATGTCATCAACATTATAAATACCGTTGACCCTGAGATTAAGGTAACGAACAAATCTGTTCTGGACTCTTTCCAATCTTAATTTGTATATGTTATAATTCGGACTCCTATTTTGGTATAGTTTTACAATTTGATTTTGGCTTGGACTATGTCAATGTTATTTAGAGAACTAAATAAAAGAGGATGTTCTAGCACAACTTACACTATTTTAGTAATAACTTGAAAACGAAAAAAGATATCGACCTCCGGTTTATGTATTTATTTTTCTTAATAAACGGTTTATCAAGCCATGAAGAAAAAACTATAGTAGGATCATATTCGATGCAAAGTAATAAATCATTGCCTGTCAAGGGAACCAATGAAGTACGCTTTTAAGGGTTTTACAAATTGAATAATTTCTTTATACGTTATGAAGGGACGAGGGGATCAGTTCAGGTCTGGCACCCTTGTTCCTACAAAAATTCCTTTATTCTCATAAACTATTTATTTTAAATGTAATTTATTATAAATCCAATTTGTTTCCTAAATTCCACATATGTACTACATTTTACCTCTGTACGCGCCACTGTTGTTTACTTGTTTTTTGGAAGCGCTCTCTAATTGACGGCAAAGCTCGCCAGGTTAGTATTTGACGTATAACCGACCAGTTCGTACACTCGATGCACCTGGGCGACTACAGCTACTACCAGAACACAGTGCGTATGCAGCGGTATTTTAGATTTTACATTGAATTTCATTTTAAATTTGAAATGATTTATCTTACACCTCCTAAAAATGTTGACACGATTTTCCTTTGATAAAAGACCGACAACTTTTTGCTCTACTTTGCATCGAATACGATCCTACTATACAGGGTCGGAAAGTCCCCATGGTTCATCGGTCGTTACGTGAGAGCGATAAAGAAAGTCATAGAAATCTGTGCAATAGAGAAAGATGGCTGTAATGAAAGCGTCTAATAGTCACCGCCCATTTCGCCCTTCCACAAATAAGATCCACTTCTTATTTGTTGAAGGGCGAAATGGGCGGTGACTATTAGACGCTTTCATTATAGCCATCTTTCTCTATCGCATGGATTTCTATGACTTTCTTTATCGCTCTCACGTAACGGCCGATGAACCATGGGGACTTTCCGACCCTGTATATGGTTGCATTTAATTTTTATAGTAAGCAGAGACAATTATAAAACTTTTCTCATTAGCGTCGTCTACTGTTGCGCAAGAAAATAATATTTTTATTTCCATATCATAAATATAAATTTTATTATCAGTTCTTTAAAACGATCCATCGTTTATTGAAATCGATTAAGGCATTTAGAAGTTATGACAATTTAAAAATTTCAAGATGGCGTCCTTCATACTGGCGTTGCTATGGTAATAATAAAAAAAAGTATAAACAAAACTTGTGAAGAGTTTAACAGTGTATCTAAAAAGTGTATCTTCAACTTACGTTGTATAGGCGAAATTTCGAAAAACCGACAATTCTCTGTAACACTATAGCAGTTGCGTCCCCTAGCAGTGAAGTTACAAACTTGAAAATATTTTAAATCAATTTCTTTTGGCCGTATGTTAATAGATTTTTTACACCATAATCATAGCACGTCTAGTTTCTTATATACAGCCGCTCGATACCGTTAATGGGTCACCCTGTATAGTTTAGATACGGCCCGAAGAGAGCGATTTTCTTGTTCTATTACTGTCTTACTAAAAGTGCTAAAACTTTTAATTTTATTTTGGGATATTGAGGAAACATTTGGGGATATTAAAGCTTAAACTAGCCTTTCCAATGCGGATTGTTAAAATATTCTAAAATTATATCATTCGTTATTATCACTCATTATTTCTCAAATTCCCACGACGTCCATTATGTTTGCTTTTAAGTAAATTAGTTGAAAACTTTATTAACGCTTTTTAAGTACTCCGATTTACTTAGTCGGCTAAGTGCCTAATATTGAATCATTTCACAGATTATTTTCGCACATTATCGCCAACAAAATGTACATTTCTATTTTGTGTGATTATTAACACGAGATAAACTGTAATATCTTTTCTACGCCTTTATTTGACGATTCATATTTTAGATTTTTCATGGATAAGTAGACTTTTAAAATAAATCTATGAAAACGAATGAACGAATGAATAAAAAGTAGCATACATTTTTAATTTGGCTACAAATTATTTAGAATTTGCTGATAAAATTTAGTACAGGCCCGTTTTAAGGGGCGGTGAATCTAAAAAAATCTCTATTACGAATGCGGTTTTATACGAAGTGGCCATTTTTACACAAAAAATCTCTACAGAGTGTCACCTAACGAATGTTACATACTTCAAGGGTATAATCTAGAACCCAAATGGTGTCGATTTAACCAAACTTGCTTAAACGAAAAGTTACAAGGTGTTAAAGTTTCTTTTTATATTTCTTGTTTTCTTCTTAACTCAGAACCGATTTGAGCAAAATTTGCTGTTGCTTAGTTTCTGTAACTTTTTTGTACTTTTAAATTTTTACACGCAACTATCAGAAATACATAGAGAACTTTTTTCTACACAAAATATGTATACCTATCAAAAGTCGAAATTTTGCTCGGTTACGAAGATATTACAGAAAATATTTATTAATACATACCCCTTATTTTTTGGAAATAAATACGTATCCATAATAAATATAATAAATAACATAATTAATAACATAATAAATTAAAATGTGGCAGTAATAAAAAGTCTACTAATTTATAATAAATGTTCTACGTGTCCTCCATTCTCTTCGACACATTTCCTTAAAAGTTTCATGAAACTATTGAGAACAGGAAACGATTTATACGTTCGTCTAACTTGTCTTTTATTATATCCCAAAGTTCTTCTCTCGTATTAGGTGTTGTAAACAATTCCTTTCAAATCACCGCAAAAGTAAAAGTCTAACGGATTAAAATCCGGACAGCGAGAAGGCCAAGGAAAGTCACTACCTCGACCAATCCAACGGTTTGGAAACACTTGATTTACACGATCTCTCAACAAATGGCTGTAATGAGCAGGAGTACCATAGTGCATGAACCACATTTGTCGTCTAGTATTGATGGGTACTTCTTCGAGAACCCTAGAAAATTCTTGCCGAATAAATTCCAAATAATTTTGGCCGTTCAACCTTGCAGATAGACCCCAAAATAAAATTTTCTATAACCCGCACCAGACGTCAACTGAATATTCGTGCTGAAAGTGATGCTCTTTTAATGCGTGTGGATTTTCTTCGCTCCACATGTGAGAGTTTTTCCAATTAAAAACCCCTCTGCAGGTAAAAATAGCTTCATCTGTAAAGGCAATTCTCCCGGGAAAACTGTGGTCCCTGTTATGTATGTAACTGGAGAAATCTTTCGCAAAATGTTAATCTCAGCGGGTGGTCTGGTTCAAGCAAATTTTGTACAGGGTGAAAATGTGCGAAAATTGTAACTGCTGCGTGTGGAGTACTGTTGAAACAGTTTTGCGGTCAACTCCTGCGACTGCTGACAAACGACGAATACTAATTTCTGGATTTTCTTCTACTCTTTCTAGAATTTGTTCTTGGTCTTGTATTCTTCTTTGAACGTACCTTCAATTTCGTGAATTAGACCGAAAGTTTCCAGTTTCTCATAATTTGGTCAATAAAGAAGCAGTATGAGAAGGCTGTCTGCGATTCGGATAAAGTTCATCATATCTTCTCTTAACAGCGCGTCCACTAAAATGTTCCTGTACATACAGAGTGGGCGTGAGAAAGTAAAATAACTCCCTTGTTATTCATAATACAGAAAAAAAGTTTATATAAAAGTAGTATAGAATCAAAAAACGTAAAGGACAAAATTAATTTGATTTGAAACACATGGCGATGAGTAAAAACGGGACACGCCAAATATTACATTTTTTAAATGGAACACCCTGTATATTTTTAAACATATGGATTTCTGAGAAAATTCTGTATACGGCAATATAAACAGTTTAACATTTTAGTGCGAGGTTGCCAAGTTATGTAGAAAATTCTTCGAATTTTGGAAAAAACATGACCTCGAAGAAGTTGTATTAACTTTCAACTACTAACACTTGGAGCAAAAATATTTGACAGAGTTATAGGCAAATGTTAGGCAAAGACTCCTATATTAGCAAATATCGATATTTTATACAAGGCATTTCTTATAATACGATCATTTTAAGAAAGTTCAAACTTGATTTTCTAAAATTTTATTTATTCTAAATGTTTTATTTTATTGTTCTATTTTATTCACATGTCAGTCCACTTAAACTTTTATTACAAAAAATCATCTGTTGTGGATAATTTATTGTTTATAACAATGTACATGGGATTTAGGAAAAATGTATATGTTTGAAATCAATTTCGTTTTTATCATGTCCTTCAAATGTATTCCCTCTTTGCTGTCAGCTGATTGCGACGTTGCCACATTAATCCTCAAGTCAGACAGAAATGCAATTATTGGTTTCTGTTTCTAATTAATACAGCTGTACTATGTTCAAAACTTACATTAGTTTTACATCAAAAATAAGATAATACTGTGTACTATCTATGGAAAAGTTTTGTTTCACAATTTCTACATTTTTTTCTCAGTTAGGGGCAAAAAAAGAGCCGCACCGTCCATCTTCGCCATATAAACCTTTGTTAAAATACACAACTTTCAATAGGAAAATTAAATTTAGGAAGAAGAAAATGAAAGAACGAACACCTTACCATGGGCCAGCTTTAATTTCATAAACTCCATAATAGGCAGCGGCGTTATAGGTAAAGAAAAACTCACTCTATACACTGAAAAAAATATTCCACGTATACGTCTTTCCTTAGGTATTCCATATGCTCTTCACGAAGCAGGCTTCGGATTCGGGATGCTTCTTCTGTTCTTCGTTGCGTACATCACCGACTACTCCTTAATTCTGATGGTGAAGAGTGGCCACCTCAGCGGAAAATTCTCCTACCAGGGAATTATGGAGGCTGCCTTCGGAAAACCCGGTTACATTTTACTTGGAATTCTGCAATTCGTGTACCCTTTTATCGGTAAGAACATGACATGAATATCTATATTCTGTTACTCTACTTTAAAGGTAGTTAATTCAAACAAAAAATAAAAATATGTCTAAATATAATTCACACAAATACCTTATATGTATATGAAATTGTAAATAATGCAATCATTTAAAAAAATATCTTGTATTCTTGCTGATCTACTATCACTATTGGTAACGTACATGTTGATTCACTATATTTTGATCTCCCCATTAACTTTTTTGTTTTAAGAGTTATAAAAAAATGTGAAATACAAATGTTGCACTACTTTTTATGAAATTTTCGAAAATGATATTAGAAAAACAAATGTTAGTTTAAATGGAACACCCTGTATATTTTTACAAATTTGGATAGAACGTTCCCTGTCTAGTATAGTCATATAGGGTTTGTTAGGTTCATCTCTGACAATAAGCGAGATAGTATTAAAACACGGAAAGAAGGTTTTTTATTAAGAAAATAAGACATTTTTTAATTGTTACATCTCTTTCAGGCATTTCTGCATTTTTTCTAATTACGTAAGTATTTACAGATTTTGTTGTTTTATATTTTGACATATCGGACATTGATACGGTCCAAAATGCGTATAGGTATTTTAACCAAATCTCACTAATTAGATCGTGTGAGGTCAATTACTTATGGACAATGCTATATGGTAGGTCGTGACAGTATGAAAATAAAATTCAGACCTGGTCATCTCAGAGGCTTAGATCTAATCGTTTTTAGATTAATTAAGTAGGATTCAGATCTGGGCATCTAAGTGTCTTAGATCTAATCGTTCTTAAATGAATTGTGAAACGTTATAAAAAGTTGTACGTTTTCGACCGTGACAAAAAAATTATGATTCTCCTCGCATTTCTCGGAAAATTTCGTGTTCATTACAGCTTATCAGGCAAGGCTTAATTTATCAACATGCACGAAACATTAAGGATTTCTACGCACTAACAGTTTTTCCAAGTAACGGACATGACTGTACTGAAACTAATTAGAATATATGCAATTTACCCTGAGACCACTGGATATTCCACTAACGAATGATTTGATATTTATTCTTAGAAGTTTTTATACACAATGCAATCACTTTTATTTAATCTGAGACAAAGTTTCATAGAATAAAACAATTGTAAAGAAATATTTATTTCGTGCTTGAGAGCAGGAAAATATTAAAGAATATTAATACGCCACCTTCCTCACACAAGTCACGTATTTCTTGTCGGAATAAAAACCTTTTGATACGAAATCTGTTCAGAAAATAACCGAACTTTATTCACACACTTGTGTTTCCATTTTGCGGAGCAGTCCTGGATAGCTTCATTTCAAAACGCCTTATTCCATTAAAGTCGAAAAAACAGTGAACATCACTTTGACATTGGATCGCGACTGACGTGCTTTCTTGGGACGTGGATATCCTTTGCCAATCCATTGTGATGATTGAATTTTTGTCTCAATGTCGTAGCCGTAACCCCAGTTCTTCCGATATGATCCTTTGAATGAATGTTTCATCGTCGTTGAATTGTTCAAGGAGTTGCCGACAAATGTCCACACGATTTTCTTTATGTATTTTCTATATCCCCTGTAATAGCAACAATTGGGGACTTTTTTCCGAAACGTTGACACTATCTTATAGATTTTTAAACTTAGAATCCAGTGGCGTACTTAATTTTTTAATACTAGCGTGATATATAACATCATTGACGAAAGTATAGCACAAAAATGGTTTTCTCTTTTTCAAGAGGGCTATTTTGACATAAATGATTCTGTACGCTCAAGAAGACTACAGAATGCGCCTAATGTTATTAGTCGGTGGTGTCTAAATAATAATTTAACGCTAAATGTCTCCAAGTGTAATATAATATGTAAAAAATTTGTACTATTTCAATTCCAAAAGCTTTATCAATATTTCTACACTACGATTGCTCTACACTACCCTTATTCGTTCAAAATTAGAATTTGCGTCAATAGTCTGGAACCAAATTTATGCTAATCAAATTGCAACTTTGTAAAGAGTACAGCGTAGGGTTATGAAATCAGTTGTGTACTTATTGGATGATACATATCCCCCTCAGGGTTTTCCGCACGATCTAGTACTTGATCGTTTCAATATTCATGTTCTTGCTAAAAGAAGCTCTGTTTTTAAGTAATGTTTGTATAAAGTTCTACACAACATTTTCGACTGTCCAGGCGATTTAAGTAATATTAATATCAAAGTACCACAACTATCAGCTAGAAGTAATAATGTTTTTAGTCTACCCACAGCACGTAGTAACATCCTAGTCACTTTATTCATATCACTTTAGTCATATCTATCTTGTTCTTTATATTTGTGTTATTTGTAAGTTTGTACTATTTTTATTTTTTTCTCTATTTTTTCATAGTTAATTTTCTCTCTTTTATCTTTTTTTATATTTTATTACTAGACTCAACATATCCTGTTATTGAGTATGACCTGTTAGATGTGTATTTTAAATAATTAAATAAACAAACAAATAAATAAATAGGACTAAATGCACTAGATTTCTCTCTACAGGCAGAAATTGCACCTTTCGAAGTCGATAGAAAATATGTATAGAGAAAACTCAAACTACAAAGAAGAAAACTGAATGAAGATGAATGGGGATTATTTCTGGATACTGGAACAATTTCTGACCTTACGATATGAAATCTTTTTTGAAAAACTTTTGTCATAGTGTATCATCACACGGNAGTATGGGTGCCGCATATTTTGAACAAATACAATAAAAACCAGTGTGTCAACACTGCCTGTTTGTTGATTTATCACCGTTTAGTTCGTTGAAAACATTTACTTTTTTTGTACTAGATTGCTAATGGTAGAGCAAAAGCTAGTACCATTCCGCGTAAGCTAATATCGTGAATCTGGTGGAACAAATAGGTTGTGGTTTACTATCAATTGCTTCCGAGCAATGTGACAATCACTGCTGAGGTTTTTTTTATCAACAACTCCATTGTAGCAACCCAAGAAAAAATACCAGGAAGTCATTATCCAGCGATTGTGCTGCTTGCTGCTTCAGAACAACTCTCAAGGAATCTCCTGTAAAGGCGGCGGCGGCGTCGCGCTTCCAAATTGACTTACTCCCAAACCACTGGATTTCGTGAGGAGAAGTCTAACTTTTTGGACTTAGAAATGAAAATTATATAGGTACTTCTTTAATGGATATCATTATTGATAGCTATTTTCTTACAGCTATGGTGTCCTACAACATCGTGGTGGGAGACACAGTCACCAAAGTTATAGTTCGACTCACAGGCATCGACAAAGCTTCAACCTTCGCTAGAAGGGAGTTCATAGTGCTGGTAGCCTCCCTCTTCATTACCATCCCTTTGTGCTTGTACAGAGACGTGGCGCGGTTGGCGAAAATCTCCTTCCTCAGCTTGGTCTGCATAGCCTTCATCTTGTTCTCCATCTTCCTCAGGATCGGACCAATCAGTGACATCGTGTAAGTAAAAATCATTAATGGAATTCAAATAAGTTGAGGTAATATATTGACAATTTCCTTTGGTAACTTGTGTTTCGACCTTTAGGCCTCAACATCCTCAATCATGGAGTTTCTTTAACAATGACATAATCCCAGCTATTGGAATAATGGCTTTTGGTAAGGCTGTTTTATTTTAACAACTCAAAGAGTTTATCTTCGTTTTTTTTTAGCTTTTATGTGCCACCATAACACCTTCCTTATTTACGGTTCCATAGCAGACCCTAACCAGAAAAAATGGGAAATAGTGACTCATGCTTCAATTTTGACTAGTTTGGTGGTGGCAGTGCTCTTTGGTATTGCTGGGTACGCCACGTTCAAAGCCTACTCGCAAGGCAAGTACTCCAACGGAAAATATAAAGAAAATACCTTAACGTCTTTCTTTTATTTTTCTAGGTGACTTGTTGGAGAACTACTGCTGGGACGACGACTTGATGAACGTCAGTCGTCTTTTGTTTAGCGTTCAAATTCTCCTCACTTACCCGATCGAGTGTTTTGTGACTAGAGAGGTCATCGAAACCTCGGTCTTCGGTAGAGATCCCAACGTCCCTTTGTCAGAGAAGATGCACTATTTGCTCACTCTGGGCATCGTAGCCACCACTTACTTCATATCCATAACGACAGATTGCTTGGGAATGGTCTTGGAGCTAAACGTAAGTAAGCCTACGAACAGTACTACAGTTTGACATTTGTGAATGTGAAGTCACTTACAAAGCGAATTATTAGCGCAGTTTAAAGGTATGTACACCTGTAAAAATCACTGGCCACAAAACTTTACACATATTGAACATAAGAATTAAGTCATATAATAAAACCACCCGGTACGACAGTTGTATGAGTCTATTTATTTAGTGCGCTTGACTTTCAATGCGTCTTTTATACCAAGGCGAACAAAATTACTTAAAAAATCCGACATTTTATTACTGCTCTATTGGAGAGTAAATCAAGAAAACCTTTTCAGATTTTTTTATAGTCTTTTTAGAAATGAAAGAGAGTAATAAAAGCTCATTATGTATGCAAATCGTAAATAAATGTAGTACTGGTGCTTATATTCAATATTTTTATATTATGTATTATCAGTATAGATGAGGTGTACATTTAACAAAACTTTGTGCGATCGGACTGTACTAAATTGTAGCCGGTAGCTAAAATTTAATCCCCGACAATCCGACTTTGTCTATGCCGCTTCAATTTCTCGGTCCATTTCTCTTATAAGTAAACAATATAAAAACAGCATTTCAAAACATGAGGCTACTTTAAGCATCATAACCGGGTTAAGAGGGTTTTTAGTAATTCAAATAAAATTATTCAATATTATTATCAAAATATTTATTTAAATTTAATGAATAGACTTTTATTCCACACAAAAATATATGTATTTTGAAAATTCAAATTATGGTGAGTAAATGTAGTGTTGTATAAATGTACAATAAAGAAAATAAAAAAGTAGGTGTATTAAAATTCATCCTCTGAATATTCTGATGAATTATCTTCGTCTCCTAGATTGATAACGATAGGTTCCCCAATAACGTCAATTAAATTATCGAGTTCCCACATTTTCTCCTCTTCTTTTTGTACATGATGTATACATCTTTGCCAGTTATCTGCAGTTACTCGTTCCAAGGAATTTTTTAACAAAATTTTCACGTCACTTAATTTAAACGTCGTATTATTTCGCGCTACATCTCCTTTTACCTGCGTCAAGACTAATTCGATTGGGTTAAGTTCACAGTGATAAGGTGGTAACCGTAGTACCGTTATTTGGCGATTTGTTGCCATTTCATCGATAACATATTTTTTTCTGATCTTTATTAAGATTGACAAGTGTCAAAAGTTCCTTTTTCACCATATTTGTTTCAAAAGAAACGTTTTTTCCGGATAACCATTGAATTATATCGGCTTTCCTCCAAGCATTCGCAGGCGTCCGCTCGGTCTGCCGTGAATGGTAACTGACATTATCCATGACAATTACAGACCCCGGAGGAATAAGATCCAACATCTGTGTAAAATACTCTTCGAAAACTTCTGCGTTCATGTCTTTGTGATAGTCACCTGTATTTTTAGATTCAAATAAAAGTAAACCGCCATCTACAAAACCACTGGCACTACCTATATGTGTCACTATTAATCTTCGCCCTTTACCTGAAGGTGCCTTGAACGCTGTTGAATGTCCATCAAAAATGCTTGTCGAAAACTTTTTACATTTTTATCTTGCCATACTTTTGTTACAGTATATCCCTCGTTAACCCAAGTTTCGTCTAGATAATAAATATTCCTCCCTTCGTCACGGAATTTTCTAATTGATCTTAAGTAGGATCTTCGCCAACAAATAATTTCATCTTTATCGATAAGAACTGACTTCCTGTTCTGCTTTTCCCAGCAAAAATTCAACTCTCGTAAGACGGCCCATAATTTGCTTTTACTGATTTTTGGCAAATCGTTGTCCTCTGAAAGTTCACTTAAAATTTTGTTTAGCGTTGGTATTTCTTTTTTAAAATAAAATAAGTGTACTTTAGTCACTAAACACAAGTCGAATTTTACTCTACTGCACTAGCACGTCTTCGTATATTCAGCTCTAAGACTGTATTGATCTGTCACAATACACTGGCTCCTGCCCTATGATGTATCCAGTAAAATATACTAATGTACACCCATTACCTGTTAGCATTAGTGTTACCCGATAATTACCTGAAACGAAATATTAGCACGCCCATGGCCGGTTCTTATCTCGGGGTTTTATTACTCTCTTTCATTTCCAAACAGAGTATAGATGTAATGGTTCGTATTAACGCGTGAGATGTATTGATGCACGAAGTTAGCCACGGTCCATGATACAAATGCTGGAACCCCTGCTACCTCGACGTCTTATCCATGCACCAAAGTGTCAAACTCTAATAATAATAATTTATATAATATCTTTCCCGTGCAAACTTTAATTTCTGAACTTACCCTAATAATTATTAAAGTCTAAAAAAGTTGTTTTCTGTTTTATACAGGGTGTTTTGGCCGCGGTGCCCCTAGCCTACGTCCTACCGGCTCTCTGCTACTTGCAGCTGGAAGAGGGCTTCATTCTGTGCAGGCAGAAGCTACCTGCGTTGGGTGTGGTGCTCTTTGGTCTCACAGTGGCCATTTTGGGTGTTATTTTTCTTATTGTTGATTTCGAAAAAGTACACACTTGCTCGCACGGAAAGGCGATGGAGTATTGTCTCGTGAACAACACTACCAACACCAGCATGGTTGACTAGATTTAAAATTTGCCGAGAAAGTCTTGTTTTGTTGCACAGATACCTACTTGATGTTGCGGATTCTGTCCAAGGTGATGCTGGAAAAGGTTGGGTCATACCATAGGTGTTATTTTAAATCATTGAAACGAATCTTTCTCTATTTTTAATAATATTAGGGCTAATACGAAGATTCATAAAACAAATAAAGAATACTAATAGAGTTGTGTGTTCCGCCAGAATATTAGAAATGGACGAAGTAAATTACACGGGCTAATAAATTGTGAGCCAAAAAAAAAGACTATACTTTCCTGAAGATGTGAACATTTCGATGCGCTGGTTCCGAATCTATTTTCAGAATTGCTTTATCACATCAGGTTTTAGAGACAACTTAACCTAAAATACGGTTTTTCGCAAAGAGAAAAAAATTGAGTTACAAACATCTAAATTTTTACTGGTTCTTCAGGTTTTCGAGGTCGCTGAAGCCAGAATTACAAAATTCACAATGACATTTTTTTATTCCATTCGATATGTTGGATCCAAAAACCTGAAGAACCAGTGGGAATTTAAGTGCTTGTAATTTGATACTTCTCTCCCTCTCTCTTTCAACAGACGATTTCTCGAAGAGAAAAAAAAAGATATTCGAACGATTCAAAATGGATTTTAAAGGGGAAGAGTAGTACTTTCAGATGCCGTAACGAGTTCTGTGGTGGTGAGGGGAGGGGGTAATTGCCTCGTGATGTAATATAACCTCAAATATAACGAAAGGTATTTTTAGCAGTTTTAGGTTAGGTTATCTCGAAAATCTGACGTGATGGAACAATTTTGTGATGGGAATCGGATTCAGTGCGTCGCATACCTTTGGAAAAGTAGAGCCAGGTGTGATTTAATTTTTTTTCTTTTCAATGGTTTTACCTTATACGAAAACACCTTGGCTTGGACTGCATCTCGCAAAGTATCTGTGCTGTGAATTAAACATTTCTCCTTGGCTAAATTGTTTCATAGTGTATATACAACAAAATTTGCTGGAGCAAGCAAAAGATGAAAACATCTTGAAAGAAAGTTTTTTAATTATTTGGATTAAGTTTAAGTTTACGAATCTACTAAATTTTGGATACAATGTGTTCAAACACATTTTTTTAAGTTTCAAGCTTAAATACTAACGACCAGGAAGGGATGTGACTAGTATAAGTATTATTAAATCAATTAATCCAAAGATATACAGTGAGACAATGTAATTTTGATAAAAAAATACGACTGGTAACTCTAACGAGCAACATAGATGTGTTGATGTTTTATTTTTATATACATTTATTTCTTTTTCGTATTTTAAGCCACTTGTGTCAACAAGGTGTAAACAATCAAGATTAACAGAGCTTAATAAAAGGAGAAAATATTTAATCAAAACTATAAATTATAAAAGAATATATATAAACATGAGTATTATTGTAGTATATAATATACATAACAAATATTATTTTTCAGGGATATATTTATTGTAAAATAGGTCTAATTTTTGATGCTATGTACAGAATTTAGGTTTAAGTTGTTTATTTGTATTTGAGGTTGTTGTCAAAGCTAATTAGGAAGTGGTTGGGGATTTTGCGAAACTGCGAATTTAATAGCTTTCTTT
Source organism: Anoplophora glabripennis (assembly GCF_000390285.2). Classification (NCBI taxonomy): domain Eukaryota; kingdom Metazoa; phylum Arthropoda; class Insecta; order Coleoptera; family Cerambycidae; genus Anoplophora; species Anoplophora glabripennis. Next base: position 122,799 of record NW_019416315.1, read on the forward strand.
TAGAAGTATTTTAATAATTGTTTTTATTAACAGAAATTTTTAAAATACACAGTTTTTGCGATGTCTCCAGCTAACCCTTGATTTTTGTACATAATGTTGCTTACATTTAAATATATATATATACAGGGTGGATCGTGGTTACCACGTTGTGTTGCACATTATGAATAAACAAACTAGGAAACTTTCATACAGCCTTGTATTTGTGATATTTCTTATACATCTTCAATTTTTTCATTCTTCTTTATGTTCACTTCGATCTACCCGTGCCATTTCTCTCAAAAATCTTGTTGCCAAATATATTTGTGATTTTAGAGTAGAAAATCTTTATTATATAAATGCTGAACCCAGGACGAAGAGGCATTGGTAATTTTTGCGTTAGCAATCGTGCCTCCAGTTCAAATCTGATAGAAAAAAGGTTACTCCTGCCTTCCCTGGGACGTGCTTCTGTCTATTTAAACTGTAAATTAGTAAATAAATCGCAGCCACATTTATTTACTAACGTAAAGACTATACAAATATTCTTATCGGTGTAGGAATATGAAATAGTTTTTTAACTGATATACGGGGTGTTCTTAAGATATACCAACATAATAATAGCATACCGGCCCCTCCCACACACATGTTATTCAGTCCCGAGCTGGTTTTTAGGTTAGAATGAGGGGTAGGGATGTTAACTATTATTATTATATTCTATTTAAATCTTAAAATTAAAATAATCAAAAGAATGAAAGTTATGTTACCCGATAATTACCTGAAACGAAATATTATCGTATATTTCTAACCTCTTGTTTATTTTATTATCGTTTTCCATCAGAAGAGAAATATATTAATATTATTAATATATAATTAATTATTAATATATAATATAAATTTTGTAATTTTATGTGCCACTTAGTTTAGAACACTCTGTATTTTTTGTTTATATGTATAAGTATTTTTTATAATGTGAACGTGCTTTAACTACAGCAAAATATGGTCAATATGGAGTCAACTTTGATGTGTAAATTACACTTTTACACTTTTCCTTTTTGTTTACGAATCGAAATTGCTGTTCTCTGTTAACAAAATATTGCATTGCAATGACTACTCATCATTTTTGTTATAGAAATTACTGAGATAGCATTTGCATCATGTTTTGGACAGTGCATAAAACACTTTAAAAAAATTTCCGCACCTCACTTGTTGCTACAATTAAACTTAATGCACCATTTTGTGATGTTCGTGTGACTTTTCCCATTGTATATTATATAGAAATGAATAAATGTTATATATTTCATTAAATATGGTTTCGTTTATTGATATACAGGAAAATTCATAGGGATCAAATCTATAAAATTATTTTAAAGCCTATGATCTTATTTTTTAAAAACATATACTGTATTCAAATAAATTAAAAAAAAAGTAAATACATCTCAACAAATGAAGTAACTATGTTCTTCGATATGGATTTGATATTGCAAGAAATAACTACCCTATGTCTCAACCAGCACTGAATTACACTACCAATAGCAATAGTACACAGCAAGTAATAAATAACAGCCCCACAAAAAAAAATCTGTGCATCCGACTAGACCACTATATCCTTATGTCCGTTTGACCTTGTCAGGTCAGTTTAAAGGTCATTTCAAGGTCAAACCGAGAAAAATCCCCTATGGTGGGGGCAACCATGGTTATTATATGTTTTTGAGATCACGAAGTCCGAGTCCGAGGTTCGTTTGACCTTGTCAGGTCAGGTTAAAGGTAATTTCAATTTCAAACCGAGAAGCAAATCATTCTACACATCTCCTTTCGGAGCAGTTGTCATCGTTTCCGGTATCCTTCATGGTAGCAGGATTACAAAGGTTCTAATAGAACCACCATAGAAATGAGACTTTTACTAGTCCCTCAAGGTCCACCCCAAACTATTCTACCTGCCCCCATGAGCAAGATCTGCCAATTCTCGAACAAATCTCGTGTAACAAGAGCACAGACCTAGGAAGCTTTTTAATTGATGTTTCTCCTTTGGAATAGGCCAGTTTCGTACAGCTTCAGATTTCCTCAGATCAGTTGTAACACAATTCGCTGATGTAACATGACCCATGTATTCCAATTCTTTTTGAAAGAAGATGCACTTGTCGGGATTCAATTTTAGATTAGCTCCTTTAATCTTCTTGAAAACATCATCGACGTTCCTCGCATGTTCTTTAAAGGACTTGTCTAATATAACTTCGTCGCGGCATATAAGACAGGTCTTCCAGGTAAATCCTTGCAATAATCTCTATAATCTCTTTCGAAAATGGCCGGAGCACTGCAGATACCAAACAGCTTGACACTGAAGTGCCACAAACCTGTTCCAGTTCCAGTATTGTTTTTTTAATTTGTGTTATGTGTAAAGTGTGTTTGTCAAATTTTGTTAGTGAAAAAATTACATTAGCAGACAGTAAGATTTCCTAGGCTCTTATTTTAAAAATACATAAGGTTCTAACATAGTAATTATGTCCAAACAAAAAATGGTGGATGCGCTGCTCGATGTGCACTGTGACATAAAATCACAAATATTTTCTAAACTGTTAATTTTACCGAGTTGAACCAAGAGGGTATTTTCGTTGGTAAATTCTTCAGGGAACTTACTTTTGATACGGGCAGATTGCGATCGTCATATATGCAAAAATTCTGGGTTGTCAACCATTGGGCATAGTCCGTCCCTGGCGTTC